>NW_017300244.1:1031214-1059646 GCF_001594075.2 Trachymyrmex cornetzi
CTCTCTCTCTCTCTCTCGCTCGCCCTCTCTCCGTCTTTACTCCCTCGACTACCGATTGCCGCCTGTCAATCATCGAAAAAATAAATCTCGAAGTTGATTTAAACCGATACGTGCGGTAATTGACAATGGCTTATCGTATATCTGCCAGGCAGCGATTTCAAAACGGACGGTGCTCGGAAATGGAGAGCACGCGAATGGAAGAGAGAAGTAGGTATGCAAATAATCTATATCGTGTCTCCTTACGCGGCATCTCTCCGGTTTTGACATCACGCGTATAGAAAAATCGACTGTAATTCGATTTAGTGTTCACTTGATAAAAATCGACTTCTCTCCTCTTCGCCATCGGCTTCCTGAGGAAGAAACGCTGCGCTGCGAGAATGTTAGAAGACAGAGAAACGGCACTTTATCAACGGAGATATAAATTGCGAGATATGTCTCCATATCTTGAGTGTGCACGATTTTGAGAGCGACTTTCGCCTCGTCCCACCGATCTCGCATTCCGTCTGATTTAACACGGATTCGATAGAAATCGCATCTTACGGAGTTCATCCGCATTTACAGTACGATGCAACTGCCGAATAAAAAGGATTTATAATCAAGATGAATACAGAGGAAGGGGTAGAAGAAACACATCAGTGAGATACAATTGTAAATTGCGCCATGTATAGAAATTATATTCCAGTTGTCTACTTGACGTTTAGCATTATTCGGTATTCTAGAATAGCATCATAAAATCATTATGTATACATATAACAGTATATATATATATATATATATATGCGTATTATATATGCGTGTGTAACAATGGATATACAACATGTCGCATATTATGGATGTCAAGTTGAAATTAAGATCGACAATTCTGGGACAGCTTGATAGAACCACGAGAGTGATATTATGAGAATGTTAAAACAAGGAATCAGGTCAGGATATTTCTATCTTTAATACCTGAATGTATGCCATGCGAACTGTTACACATTCAATCAATCAATTTACGTACTACTTACGTTTGTCAATTGAGAAGTTACAATGTAGAAAATATATAATACTTACAAGTATAGTCATCGAACAATTACATTACAAAATCACCCCTCACTCTTTCAAGTCTCTCTGTTCTATTATAAGGCATTTTTCATAAAATATAGAAACAAGAAAATTTCTCAATAAAAAGACAAACGATCATAATTATATAAAGCCCATATTTTTATAATCTACTAAAGAATTCAGCCAAAATCAATCTTGAGACAGTTCAATAAAAAACTTAAGAATCAATTTGATATTCAATATTTGCAATCGCGATTTAATTTAAGAAGTCAGATGAAATTTGTAGAATTTAAAAAATGGTTATTAGCATCGGATTATTAATATCCTTTTAAGATGTCTATTGACATCAATAATATTATTAAATTGCTTGTCAATTTATTACTACTTTAATTCCGTTTATAATTGCATTTCAAGACTGAAAATTTATTTCGATGCACAGTTTGCAAGATTGAATATAAAATTCAACACCGAATTATAAGTATAAGATCTAGCTCAGACTGTATAAAACTTTCATTTGTCAGTATATTCATATTACGGTCTTGTAGACTTTATTTAATATTGTAGATGAAATTTGTCTTAAGACATAGCATGAATTTTATTTCTCGCGACTCAGTATTTAATTCTTAAGAGAAATGTACGTAAATATATGTATAACATACATATATAAATGGTTCTGTGAATTTATTATGAACACATATTCGATATAATACGGTTTTTCATTACATGATAAATTGATTCGATGATTAATATATTATCAACCCTAAAGAAACGCTATAAAAGCATAAACTATATTTTTCTAAAACGATATAAATATAATAAATTTATAATAGAAAAATTGTCAAAGCACTGTTCGCTGAATCAGATTTATAAAAAAATGTATGGTAATTCTACGAGCAACGTCATATATATTATGATACATAGCAAATCTGCAACGGAAACGCGACATAAAGCTGAGAGATCGCGATCATCCCTCATCCTTTAAAGTCACCCTTCAATTTTTCTTGACAAAAGAAGGGCTTTTGCACGGAAACGCACGAAAAGCTTTTGCGCGAGTGAGCAAGTCATCGAACGGCAATGACGATACGAAATTTTCGATACAAATCCGATACATCGTTCGTGACAAGGATAACTTTAACAGCTTTTATATCGCCAAAAAACTTCTATTGAGGACAGACCGCTAATGTACGGGTTCGCTTTTTCCGTTTTATTCGCGTGAGAGTTCTTTGTTAATTGTACCGCGTAACTGTATAGACGAGAGAGAACAACATGCGATTTTTTATATAAATCGTTTTACATCTTATACCAATCTCCACTATACTTTTCTAGAAAATAAGTTATAAATGATGTAATTGTAATACGTAAGAAATCCGAATTAATATAAATATTGAAAGATGATTTTTTACTTGTCTGGAATCTTCTTTAAATAAAAGCATTCGTTAATTAGGAGAATAATACTTGCATTATCTATATTTATGCGTATAAATAGTAAGATCTAAAGAGATCACGTACTAATGATATTTTTCGAGCGGAAATAAAATTAACTATAAGGGAAGAGGTGAGTAAAATTCAGAAATTCTGAGGAAACCGTAATCTTCGCATTGTAATGAGAAATTACGCGACGAACTAATGGGAGATAAGAACATCCCCGCTCTTATTCAAGGTATTTACGTACAAAGGGTCGTTTGTCGAGAGGACTTAGCGACGTAGCGACGAGATCATAAAGCATGCACGAAACTCTTTGCCCGCTTCCTTCTGCTCCGCACCCTTTTTCCACGTCAAAGGATATATGCAAAAATGCATGCCAGACGGCGCTTTCGCAGGCGCATAAAATGCATAGTAAATCGCAATAAAAACAATGAAGTTAACATGCAAAATACCTTTCAACAATTCCCAACGCGGTCATTACGGTAATTTAATTATCGATCGATTCTAGAGACGTGCGTGTTAGACTACTGTATATCGTGGTTGTTTGCCTACAACATAAATCGCTTTATAATTAAGAAGAAACTTTTCGAGACCGCCGCACATGTAGGGAATAAATAAATAACACAAGCTTGCAGTAACGAACAGACAGACAATCAATATTAATTTAGTTATACTTCACAATCGCGAATTGTCATCGACAGCGATTGATGGCGCTGAATCTCGTATATCTATAGACATAAAAGAAATTTAATATTACTATTCTCATCTCTTTCGCGACGTTTAATGATGGATTCGTTAAATATTCTCGAATTACGATTATAAAATTGAAAGTTGAATTACCGATAATGATCGCCATCGCGGAACGTCCAGCATTGTTCAAAGTATCCGTCGATAACAACCTCAAGAAAAGCGTTTCACGGAAGAAACTCGTATGCTTCCGGCGGGGGATGTATTTGTAGTTAACTACTATGAGCTATTACTTGTAGCTATATTACTTGTAGATAATGATGTAAGTAGGCAACTTCTATAAGAGCATCTAGCTCTCGTTCAAGATATTCGCATATAGAGGGTTGTTTGTCAAGCGGATTTACCAACGAGATCATATAAACCGAGCGAGGGAATCTGAAACTCTTTGCCCCTATTACATTTATAATACTCGTTCGCCTTGTGCGTCACAATATGCCATCGAAAAATGCGTCTTTCAAGGCGGTTGATGTATAGACGAGCGACGTTACTGTCATGAAAAGAATATTGAATAAAATTCGTTAATTGATGTAAAAATCGAGGAAACTCTTTATCAAGAAAAGAGAACTCATATATTATTAAATTATATGTATATTAACTCTTTATGGATGGGTGACCTTATTTGAAGTCATCCCTTTTCATTTTGTAAACTACTCGTACAATTTTTATGAAACTTGGTCTGTGGAGTAATTTTATAATGCTTTATTTAAATCTCAGACCAAAAATAAAAAATTTTTAATGATGACTCCAATACAACGGACAGAAATTTTAAAAAATAATCTGATTATTACACACATGGAACTTGGTTTTTTGGAGAATTTTTATTGCGAAATAACATCAAGTTTTGTTTTATTTGAAGCTCATCAATGTTACGCAAAAGTTAATACTGATTTCTAAACCCAAATTATAAGATACTAAATTTTTCTTTATTAAAAGTTAACTCTTTTAAAACCTACATTTAAATTCAACGATATTAATAACCTTCTAAAACCAAGTTTCATGATAATGAGATTACTTTTTGAAACTGTAATTTTAGAGTTTTGAAGTCAGAATAAAATTCAGGGATACTCGGAAACAAGACTTTTTTTTTATGTTAGGAAGCATCCATCTTCAAAAAGTTAAAAACATGCTTACGACTATTGAGAAAATGTTCTAAGTATTAAATTTTACATGAAATATTTTGACACTATTATAATTAAAAATTGACTTTTAATAGTTTTAGAAAGCTGCAAAATATATAAATTATTTCTTTTTTGAAAAGTTCAATATTTGGACATAATCTCTGTCTTTTTCAAAACTAAACTTTGAAGTTTGTTGAATCGATGCATCTTACAAGTTCGGTAAAGTGCGGCGAATCGCGAATCCTGCACGTTCGACGGGACGGCGATCCATCGTAATCGCGCCTCGTTCAATCTTCGTTTCAACAGTTTGGTTGCGGTATCTTTAGTTGAACGACAACCGAGGACCACCCTCGGAGCCAGCCCTGTTCGATGGATAATTTCATGCGAATCTCTCTTGTGTACGCAGCGTGAAGTCGCATGTGTGTCGAATCGCCCCGTTCATTTATGAAAAGGACATAGCTCGAAAAGGGCTGACTGCGGGATAGACAGGACCGGCGGGAGGCAGCAGAAGACGAAGAAAAATGATACAGGCTAACGACACATCCCACGAGTATGACCGCCCCGTGACGGATGTTTGTAAATTACGACTCATGTCCGCGAGGGAGGAAATCATATTCCTGGGTGGGATTTCGAGTTCCCTTGTGGAGATTTTCACAAGGTCGTGGGTCGGAAGAGAAGGGTTCCGGTAGCATGTCATTATGATATTTCAAACGAATGCCTGCAGCACAACTGTGAAACGACATTACCAAGATGTAGGTACAATACCGTGGTGCTATATCTGTTTCTCGTACGAGTATGACGAGACTTTTTCATAATTATCCTAGTATTGCAATTTCTTTCACATTGAAATATATATATTATAATATTATAGTTATATTATGACTTTTATGTAAGTAATAGTAGTAAACGTGAAAAAACCATTAATATTTATTGCGCTTATTTAAAGCCTTTTCATAACAGTTCTTTTTATAACATTTTCAAAAAATACAAAATGATACAGAATCTCTACAAGTTACATTACAATTATCAAGGAAATAATATTGCTAAATTGTTAGATTATGATTCTCCTTCCCTGCAATTATAATTCATAAGAAAAAAACATTCTCGTTTCAACTTATAAATATTTTATGCCTCGAACATTTGATGAGTGACTCTCTTTATGTAAGAATCAACGAGGACTTTCAAATCGGATCCGCGATCCTCGAGACTTATAGATATTCGCGCGGCTGTCGCACCCGACACAAAAGGAACTCGTTAAAAGTTTATCGACCATCATTCGTATATTTTCTCGCAATTTACTGGCGAGTGATATATATATCGTCCGATTCCGCTCCGAGAAAGATAGATAATGGATGCATCTCCGGATGCAGTCGGAAAAGAGAAGATAATGGATGCACCTCTCGCGGCCTCTTCCTCTTCGCATAGGTCCTGCAAGGATTTCCAACCCCATCACCCGCCCGTCCTCTTCCTCTCCAATGTCGACAGACATAATTGGACAAAGAAATACGAGGAGACTGGCCATGGATTTCCTCGTGGAGCTAAAGTCACCCTCTCTTTTTCTCTTTCTTTCTCTCTTTCTCGCATACATCGTTTTTCCGCTTCCTCTATCCCAATAATATAGTCGTAAAAATGATTCACCGCCAACGATCGCTCATACCAGCGCGGCCGGTTTCTTTAAATATTCTAAATATCATATCCCTCCTCCCTCTATCCCGATATATCAGGAGTTCTTACATCCCGCGGATTCGTTGGTTCGAGCGTTATCGGAAGAACTCTCTCATCGAGCTAACTTAAAGCGCTCTTTTCCAGGTAGTCGATTATTAATTGACAAAGGCAGGACCGACGCAAAAAAATGTACTTAAACTTGGCTCGTTAATATTATCCTTATAGACTACTACTCCGCTCTGCGTAAAGGGCCGCAGCGCTTCTGGCGAAGTTAATTTATCCTTATCGGACGGGGATTATTACCGCGTAATTATTCGGTGTTCTTGTGCGGCTTTGTAGACCAAAGTATCGTGGTAACCGATAACGACTAGCCCGAGCCAACTGTGCTTGTGCTTATTTTTAAACAGACATTGAATCATTACGACCATCGGATTTATCGATCCTACTGTTTATCGGAAAACATTAGTTGTTTTGAATCTTTTAACTCGCAATATCTATGTAGTTTCATTCCCCCAGATCTGCTTTTATCTCATTTGATTGTTCTTGAATGTATTAATAACGCTTATTTAATTTCTAGTTAAAATACTACTTCTCAATTAACGATTTTACTGATATCCTCATATTCTCTGGGTGTGAAGAAAATATATAGAACGCTGTAATAATAATGTCGCATAATATGAGTTTAAGGATTAAACTTATGCATGAGCGAGTTTCGAAAATACTGACCTACTAACAATCATATATATCACTCCGCGTGTTATTTAGCGCATAAATCGCATATGTACCCACAGTGGTGACCCAAAAACAATGTTCTAACCATCGCGGTTATCCGATATTGGAGAAATAAAATATAAAGCGAACCAAGCAAGAGCGAACGAAAAGCGGCACCGATTGCCGGTGACGTCTGACGTGATCGGAACACCGACGGTGAATCTCATCGGACAATCGGGCTTATCCCATGTCGACGAGATCACTGTCACGATTAAGGTCCCCAGATCGGGAGCGAGGTTACAAGTAAAGCCAAGCTTTGCGGCTGCACTTCCATTTCGAACGGTAAATCAGTGGAGTTAAAAAAGGCGGAGCGATGCCGGTGGCATGGCACGGTGTAGCGAGGTTCCCCGAACGCGGGATCAAGGCGCGCATTAGTTGCATTTGACGTTGAAGCGTCAGCTGCATCCGCGTCGCGCCGCGAATTTGCACGTGCACCACGTCAACGTCCACATCTTGTCGTCGTCGAATCCTTCTCGACTAAGTTGTGAAGCAGAAACGCGCGAACACGTGCGATACCGACAACGACAAAATCGAGGGTTCCATACATTTTCTCCCTTTCTCTTTCTCTTTCTTTTCCTTTCGATTTCCTACCCTCGTTGTTATTATTTTGTTTTCTTGTTAAAACGTAAAGAAAGAAAATCAATTTCACTGCGTATTCTCTACCGATGATTTATATGCAAAAGATTTGTGTAATTTACCGATCTACCTGGTTGCGATCAGCTAATATCCTGTCCAATCGTAAATCTAGTTGGATACCATTTCCAAGCAGAGTAAATGCAACCAAAATGCATCTGCCGTTCTCTCTCTCTCTCTCTCTCTCTCTCTCTCTCTCTCTCTCTCTCTCTCTCTCATCTATCTACCTATCTCTCTTTCTCCCCTCCCCCCTCTCTCTATTGTTTTCATGACGAAATAATCGCGGCACGACGTGATACTATAATTAAACGGGTATTCGGTATCGTGCGGGTTTCAAAAACAATGTGTTTTAAAACACATTTATTCGGGATAAAACAGCACGCTTACTGAATGGTTCGATGTAAATTTCTTCTTTTTTTTATTTCCATCAAGTGTAACGACAAACTGATCACAGTGATCTTCTCGACATGTCAAGATAAACTTGCAAAAGTGTAGCGTACTTCTTTTTCTTTTCTTAACAAATGAGTATATACTTACAATTTTCCTCTTTAAGACAAAATTTTTCTCAACGTAAGATATCTTAAATACTTTTTCTCATATCCTAACACTATAAACAAAACGAAATTAGTAATCGATTTCAAAAGAAGTTTTTAAAGGCGTTAAAAAAGTTTTTTAAGTTTTTTAAAGTCTATTAGTAATTTAATCTTGATTACAACTATATTATAACAAAATACGATATTATATTATTTAAAATATTTATCTTGATTTTATATTTCAAAGCTGTAAATAAAATTAAATACAAAAATATATTATGACTGCTTGTTATTGAAAATACAATATAAATTCTAATAATAAAAATCAGCCAAAGACGAATTCGATTTTTATTATTAGAGTTTATGTAAAATTAAATATATTATATCTAACACGAAAAACAATTCTATAAATTTCAATTATTATTGTAAGATATAATAATGCTTATTATCTTTTTTAATTTCTAGAAAATTTTTATTATTAACCTATTCTTGTGAAAAAATGTCGCTATTTTTTGCTTTGATATTTTAACACAAAAATATAGGCGTTAAAAAATATTTTTATTCGTGATTAATTATAAGGTCTTTTCGATTACTGCATGCACGTGGAAATATTTTAGCATACGTCAAATTTCATCGGATAAGCTTTATTCGCATAAATGTGCATACGAGAATGGCAGGGGTGATTATTCTTACCATTTTTATCTCTCACCGCCAACAATTCGTCAACATTTTACACGCAAATTTCGCCATCACCGATATCGCAACCACGCGCGGTTAATTTTGCGAGATCGCGCGGTGATATCTCGACACCACTGCAGCGCAACCTCCCTTTTTCAATTCAAACTCACACAACCACGTACCGGTGCAAAGAATGTTTAATATCAGATTTCATGCGGGATCGCGTCGAGAACGGGCCCCCCTTCGTCGGGGGTCGTCTCACCGTCATGAATGATGCCCGGCCAGCCATATCAAACGCGACGACAGCTTTGTTTCCGTCCGGCGTAAATCCCGTCGGGAATTCCGCGACGGAATACCGCACGCGCGAAGATTCCGAGGATGTGAGGCCAGCAACGAAGCTTCTCCGGCGTGGTTTCTCCTTTCGGACCTCCTATCATCTCCAGCTGGTCTCCCTTCGCGCTCCTGCAAGCTACGCTTGCCTTGGCCGTCTCGGAGAAACAATCACGCCGACGACTCACAAAGCGTGCGGCGGAATTGCATCCGAAGAAATTTATATTCTTACGCTAGATATTTCAGGACGACTCTCGCGGAAAATCCGGAGACGAGCGAGTTACGCTTCCTTCTCGAGAGACGTCTCTCCTTCCTCCCCTCGCGAAAATAAGTATGCGTATGCCGCGTGCGTCGCGTTTTTCTTAAATTAAAATCTTGCCGCAACGTGAAGCGCACGTTCCAACATTTCTGTAGAAAGTTTTTGCGGGTTGTCAAAAGTATGTTTAATATAATGAAAATAATATTTAAACGATAACGTCGGGAGTATCTTGAAATTACATGACGTAATACCTTAAAAACGAATTCTAAATTTCTACGGAATTAAAAATATGTCAGTCTTGGAATTATAGCAACTATAGCAAAAATATTTTAAACAGAAATCACTTCAATGGTATAAATTTTATTATTTTGATTCAAAAATATAAGCATTAACTGTAAATTATTTTGATATTTATAATTACTGAAATATATTTAAAATATATATGTATCTAAAAAGAAAGAAAATTGAAAGATGAGAGAAAACTGTAGTAGTACCTAATGGCTTCCAATCAAATTTTTATTTTTAATTAAAATCGATGCCAAAATAAACCGTCAATAGAATGCATATCGATATAGTGGAAAGCTTATTAGTCGGTTAAACAAACGTTGTTAAATTTAATTTCTTCTCGCATTTAGCATGTATCGTTTGTCCAAATTATTTGCTAAATGAATTTTATACTCGTTACCAATTAAAAAGATGTCAATTAATATTGTTTATAGGATATTAAATTATTTGATAGTTGAAATAACGTACCTTCTATCGGAAGAATTATTAAAACTACCGACATTTACAATATGTTTGAATGTTTATTTCATTTACTAATATGCAAAATAACATAAAAGCATTCGGTAGAATTTACGATTAAGCTGACGCAATTAATTAATTAATTTAATTAACTGCACAATGCGTTCCTTGCAATACACGCAATTTGCAAAGAACACATTGATGGAAAAACTGTAGAAAATAGCGGGGTTAGAAGGATAATCCGACCCAATCTTGCAGAAATTGCATCAAAACGAAGTTATTTTACTGCACGTAAAACGGTGAAATAGAGTTTTCGTAGCGCGCTCCCGCGTAAAAAATTCGAGCAAGAACTTGCTGGAGAATTCCATATGCGAATGCTACACAAAAAGACTCCAACAGCAAACTAGGAAGCTATGCCGTGAATCCGTGCACGTTGCTTCCGTGTGCGTAATTCTTTTTCGTTTCTTCCTGTGTATGTTATTTCTTGTTCTGTCGGCCGGGCGAGTGAAATGCAACGACAGAAACGAGTGACACCGTATTCATCGAAATAGAAGCATGTCGACTGTGACGAAAATGGGATTTAAAAATCGTCGGCGCATCGAGAAGTAATAATCCAGAATAGCAATAATTCAGATAAAAAGTAATAATTCAGATATACCATTTGGATAGAAACGAGCTAGAGGATTATCTTTATGTCCGACGTCCAAATGTTAATCTTACAAAATGAAAAATCGAGATAGATGGAAAAGAACGTATTTCTCTGAGCGTATGTACTATCAATGTATCTTTCACGTGAAAAATAATCTTTATCTATCGCACTCCTTTCTCCTCTCCTCATAATTATGGCAAGATGAAACGTAATCCCCCTGCTACCAGAACGAGACAACGGGAAAACGTATCGTATCGTTTTTCGTTAAAGCGCATTATTAAACACCATGAGAGTGACGCGTATAATTACGCTGTGAAAGAACAAACAGCGGGGGTTTAATTACGCAATTTTTGTGCACAAAACAGCCCATCGACAAAAGCGTAATATAATATGTTTACACGCTGAAAGCTCCGCCGGTCTCTTTCATACGATATCGCGATGATAATAAATGGGGAACGTTATCTCTCGCGTTTACGAGAGAAGTAAACCAAACGACCTTCTCCGTAACGAACCTTCGTATATCCTCGCAGCATCCTTAGTGAAGTCGTATGTCAAAGTACATATACAGGTTAATTATACGCTCTACATACACTCTGTACATACGCTCTCACGCACCTATATCTATCTCGCGCATATATGTTTTGTAATCCTTGTTCTTCAAAGGCAGATCTTTGCGCGCACCTTATGCACGATTAGCTTAATCTCCGCGCATATATTAGATGCACCCTTCTGTGAGGGAAGCTTCTTAATGCTCGTGCTGTGTACACAAAGTTCAAGTCAACGATACCTATCCACTCGCGATGAAAAAAACAAACTTTTCTAATAATATCTCTCAAAGACTGCAAAATGCGTTTTAATATGGTAATGACAAACACGATACAAATAGAGTAACATAATAATGTCAAACACCACACACACACACACACACACACACACACACACACACACACACACACACACACGCACGCACGCGCGCGCGCGCGCGCGCGCACACACACACACACACACACACACACATATAGTAACATAATAATAACGATAGAGATAATAGTTTCGAATATAACAATAATGGCAATTATTAATATTGTACAGCCTTAATAATCACAAATGATATCACAAAGCATTACGGTATATCAAATTTCACTATTTATTGTACTGTTTACTGGAGATATCATTTAGCACATTTAAAAAATTATATTTCAAAATCAAGAATTCAAGTATATACAAGTGTATTCAAGTATATATTGAAAAAAAAGATTGGCTGTTGCAGCAAATTAGATGGTAAAATATGGCATAGCGTTTTTAATTGGTTGCAGCAGCCAATTTTTGGTTGCGTTAGCCTATCGGAATTCTATACTGACATTGCAGATAGACTAAAGCAACCAAAAATTGGCTACAGCAGCCAATTAAAAACACTATGCCATATTTTACCACTTAATTTGCTGCAACAGCCAATCTTTTTTTTCATAAATATGATAATGATTTGTGTGTGTTATATATATTTTGTTAAGAATTTACGAATTTATATAAATATTTAGGTATCTCAAAATCCACGACTAAAAATACTCCAGCAAGAAAATTCTCGGAAAATTATAAGTAAAAAAGTTATTTATAAATTTTTATTTCAAGTAGTATTTTTTGAGATAATAGAGTTTAAATATAGCCACACACAAAGACTTATACGTTTAAACAGTCGCCTGTTTATGGTAGTATCAGTGACTACTGGGGTATACGCTCCCTCTAATACTTACAGGTGACCACCTAAACGTAGTTTGTATAATTAGCCATATTTAAACCATTATATATTAAAAGATATAGCTTAAAATAAAAATTTACAAATAACTTTTTTATTTAATTTCTCGAAAACTTTCTTGTTATTTAGTTTAGACTCAAAAGTATTTTGAGTCGCGAATTTTGGAACATCCTGTATATTGTATAAATAATATGTATAATAGATTAATAAATCAATAACTGCTATTCTTATTAGGTTATTATTATATTATTACAAGTTATTATATCTATACACAACACAAACAAACATATACGCTCTAAAATAAAGATTTTTAATATTGTTTATGTTTATTATATATATATACCATATATATTATTATCATATTCGGTATGATAATGTTATTATATATCTACATACCCTCTAAAATTTTTAGAGCGAATTGTCATTCTGAAGAGTAAAATCTCACTCTTAAGATTAAAAATTAAACCACTCTTTTTCAAGACTGGCTCAATTTTCACTCTTTAAAGTGAGATTCCATTTCAAAAAATTTAGGAAGGATTATATTTAATTATTTTAAGGATCCGAAATAAAACTGATATTTTTCTCTTTCTCTTATTTATTTAGACATAGCTCACGGCAACTTCACGCCCGAGGAAGCCCCGACCACCGAATCACCTATCCAGAGTGATGTCTTCGTTGAGAAGAACGGCGCCGCCGAGGGCGAACTACCGGTTTCGACTGCAAAACACGACGACCCCACGTACATGGCGATCGTGATCGGCGTGCTGACCGCCGTAATACTTTCACTCGCCGTAGCGATATTTCTGATTGTTTCGCGACACAGGCAACGCAAGTGCTTCGCCAGCCCTATGACTGGTAAAGCCCCTTCGCATTTAGGATCCACCTGCGCCACTGTCGAGAAAGGCGCAGCTCTGATGGCATACACCTTAGAAGATGATGAAAGGTACAATCGATTACTTGGTAAAAAATAAAAAAATAACCGTAAAAAGAAAATTAAACTGCTCTAAAGATAATACGATCTTAAATAATGTAAGAAGAATCCAAGATGTAATTTCTTAATTTAAAAAAAAATTTTTTTTTTAAATATATAAGCCTCACACCTTTTTGAGGATTCCTGGACCTCAGAAGCTGGGTTAAGTTTTACAATCAATTCGTTTATTAACGAATCAGAGGGATAATTTCATCCCTCTGATTTGCTCTTAGTCCTATTGCTCGTGGCTAAGCATGGTGACTTTTCATATGCTGTGGCGCGCACGCTGATTGTACACTGTCATATGGGACCTACTGTTTAATGTCTATTCCGAACGACAATTTTTGTTAGAGAAGTTCTCTTGGCAAAGATACTCTCGGTGATTTGCCATTGCCTGCCAAGAGGAGCTATGAGCGTTCGAAAAATTTTTCGGTTCTGCCTGGGATCGAACCCGGGATCTCTAGCATAGCAGTATTGTGCGCTGGCCGCTACGCCACGCTCGTACTGGCGTTTTCACGTGTGTACCACCTTATATTAATATAATTTTTTTATGATTAAAATATGTTAATTGTTGAAAGATACAAAATTGTATGATTTAAAAAAATATTCGTGCAAAAACAATATTTTTCGCGCTACAATATTCTAATTCAAATATTTATAAATTTAAATGATGTTTTAAATAGCTTTAAGATAATTAAATTAATTTTAGCTATTGGCAGTAAGCTCAAACAACTTTAAATGGTCTTTATTACTTTTTACCGACGTTCTCATTTATTGCGAGGCCATGTCTAGACAGCCGGATATAGGGTCATGCGAATACTCGCTTTTGCATCGCGAAGCGTATTTAATGATAATACACGAGCGCCGTATGGAGCGCCGTATTCCTCATTTCTTCCAAGTTTGTGTCTACAGTACACACGCTCAGATGACGGAAGCAGCCTTCCAATAAACTTTCCATCCACCATGCTCGTTAGTGAACGTCCAATAACGTCCAATAACGGACATCCTCGGGCAATATATCGAGTTTGTGCGGCACGAATGTCTCCAAAGGAGATCCTCCGGCCGCCTCGTAACTCCGAAGCATCCCGCACCAGTTTCGGCATCGATCCCCCCCTTCCGAGTTCCCCGTCCGCTTTGTGCAATCCGATATTGCAGTTGCGAGCTTCGTACCGAAAGAGAGAACGTGTAACGTGCAACTTCAAGTAGGCGTACGAATGTTGCGCTGAGCCTTTGACGGACCGCGTGTTCCGCACACATAATACTAAAATTTCCAAGCGGAAAATATACTGCTCTTGAAAACCGAAGATCTGTACGATCCGCAAAGTCAGAGTTATTTCAATGCATTTTAGATGTGCGATTCTTTTTAAATGCGATGCGGATTAATAACATCTTATCGCATTAATATACCATGATTTAAATGAAGCTATTTATGTGGGACTAATAAAAAATGCTTACTGGATGATGTGATTTGACTATACATAAGTAGATGATAATATCGAGTTGCATGTACAAAAAGGAATATACATTATATTACGAAAAAATATATATATTTCGTTGTTATTATTATGAACGAATAATATAGGATAAATTTAGGAGTAATTTAATAGAAATTTGTATATTTTCAAATTGTATAATAGATTGAGGTCACATAATGTATTCAATGACAAACACAAAACATATATTATTGCATCAATAGTATACATTTGATATGTTTGATTGATTACACTATGTGATCCCAATCTTTTATACAATTTGAACATTGTTGTCAATCTATCTAAATTATCTCACTTTACCCTATTTATATAGCTACAAGGAATTATTGGCCATCATGACTTGATGATAAATGGAATGATGACTATTAATCAATTGCTTCTCTTTCAGATACGCAGGCGGTTCTCTACCTACTTTGCCCCTCGGAAATCGTCTTCTAGACATCGTGAAGTTGGACGACTACCAAGAGCCATATCAGGCGCTAAAGTACGCTCCGTACTACAGCTACAGCACCGTCGTTATGGAGATGAAAGACATGATGCTGAACAACAAGGGCACCAACATCAATCACTCAGGTATGCGGCGCTCGAACGCAACTACACCTACGGCGTCTACATCTACATCCATTCGCGACTATTTGCATACGCACATACTCATGTAGGCACGCACATTTACACACACACTTATGTACGCATTCTGCGTACACACATTCAAACGCCGCGGCTCCTGTGCCAACGGCCGTGCACCTACATACGTCCCGGCAACAAAGCATTCGCCCTGACCGCAATCAATACACCATCCCCTTCTGCGCTCGCTCCTCCTTTGCTATATCATCCGCAGCAGTATACGCAAACGGTGCAGTTGACACGTCGTACGATTATGCGGTACCGGAACTCGGCACGGTACCCCTGCTCAATCAGGATGCCGGCGTCGGCCGCGGGGCGACCGTCTCCAACGCCACTGGCGATCAGGACAGCTTCTTCTCCAAGAGCTCGCGGACCAAGACCGAGGACAAGAAGGTGACAAATTCGCATTTCTTAATCCTTCAGTTTGATTTTATATTTTACGTTAGTTAATTACATATATATGCGTTAAGCTAGATTTTAATGCAGGGTTGGCTATAAAAAAAATCCAATGAGTGGAAAAAATTATGATAAATTCTCAATTTTACCATTCTAGACCTTATCCAAATAAAATAGCGAATTATGAAAATGTATAATAAAAGATATGTTTATACACTTTATGCAAAAAGATATTTTGCTTTAATTAGTAATTTATACCAGTCACGATAATTAAAAAAATAACAAAACGAACTAATAATAACATCTTATAATGATAGTTTTTTAAAAATCAAATTAATATGTGAAATATATTATTTTAAAACAAAGTTAAAGATAATATTTGTTATTGAATTTTATATTCGTTTTTAGTTTTATAAGAAAAAAATAGTAATAGAATTAAAAATTTTTAATATAGATCTGATTCGCGTTTATTAGTAAAGACAATATTGCCTTACATTCAATATCTTGTGACAAAAACGAATTTGTTACATCGATTCCTATTCTATCTATTACTATTTTATTTTGGATGAAGCTTAAATTGAAAAACACACTCTCTCAATTGACGCTCAACTAGAATAGTGATACTAGAATACTGAATTAGGATATCGATAAAAAATTTTCTGTTTATTTTATTGCCTTTAATTAAAAAAGACCAATTTTTGTCGATTTTTTTTCGAAAAATATCGTTTATTGTCACTTTATCACTGGCATAGACGTTATCCAAAAAGTATGGAATTTTACCAATATTGTTTCGATGTAAATCAGAATGCAAGAGAAATGACTTGGCAAATTTTTAATGAACAAGATAAAATCTTTTATTAATTGTAATGATATCAATATTACTAAAACTTTAGAAATTCAATAAGGAGATTTGAGAAAAAAGATTCAATCTAATCAATTTTTAATATAAAAAAATTATTTATCTTTAGCTTTAGAAAACGTTGTTAAATCTAAAATATTTTTTAACTTTTATATGTTTTATCTTTTTCGTTTAATATTTATATTTTAAAATATCTAATGAAAATATACGATAGATATCTCTTTTTAGTTGGCATAGTATAATCGTGGGTATCGCAAGGCAACGACGAAAATTTAAATTAATCAAGAATGAAAGGAAAGCCGATAGTATTAAAATTTAACGAATAATGTCGACCGATCCTAATGTGCGCTCTATAAATAAAGAGCCGAGAAAAATGTACACGTCGTTGTCGTACCATTAAACGTAACTTTCCACCGGTCGAAGATAAATTCGCAATTAATAATTTAAATCAATATGGTGGAACGAGAACGGAACATTGGGGCGGATATATCTCCCGTGGGTACAGTATAACGTAGTAGTTCGTATCCAGAGCTCTGTACGAGGGCGGAAAAGAGCGCAGGAACCCCTCCGGACCAAGATCGAACACGCGAGACGATCCCCTGGGTTCTCCATCGACATAAAAAGAATCACGGGATCGCGGTCGAAGATCAATTTAAAAGCGCGTGTGTAATCTGCACTGACAGATACTTTTTTTCTGTATCAACGATACGGCGATACCGATCAACTGGAGACCGACAACGTTATACAGTGGAAGCTCTCTTTGAAATATTCGTTGGATTTTATGCACTTCGAACATACAGGAATATTAGATCGTAAATAAATCACAATGAAATCGGTATTCTTCCCATCGCGTAATGGCATACATATGATTTGAATAAAAACTACATGACAATTGAAACTGTACAATTTTATATCCAGATTATAAATATTTTTATAAAAACATTTTATATTTATGTTAGAAACAAAAGTCCCCCCACGCAAATCCTTGTTAAAATTTCGTGTTAAATTTTTAACATGTTCAAGTATTAATTTAACATAATGCGATTATTTAAAATACCTGAATTTATTGCACCTATTCAATTTCTAGAATAAAAAGTAATTTATTGTAAGTAATTTGTGAAGTAACTGTCCTTACCCTGGCTACATGACTGTATGTTCTACGTGCACGGAAAAAAGACTATTCTTAAATCAACAAATAATATACTCATATATGTATAAGCAAAAATATGATAATCTTGCTTCAAAGATATCAATCTTGATTTGATTAAATTTGTTTTGATGCAAGTATTTTACTTTGCACTTAATTCAAGACTTGCTCAATTAAAAATCTTATATCAATACAAATTCAAGACTAAAATTTTTAAAGCAAAATTACAATATATTTACTTATATATATGAGTATATTATGGTTGATTTAAGAATAGTCTTTTTTCTGTGTGTAGTACAACGGAAATAATCTCCGCGATTGGAGCCCGCGAAATATCATCCCCGCGAGTGACACGACTTTGGAAAAGGATGATTAGAACAAATCGTCGAGCAAGTTGCGAATGCAAAATAGCCATCGCGACGCCACTCAGCTTAGACAATAAATCGCTATCACGGCTCGTCCCACATGCGCCGGAAACAGAACCGGAGACTGACGGCATAGTCAACGTTGTCCGCGAAATCGATCGATTGATCGCTGTCGTCATTCGGCCTGTAAACGAACTCCCGTCGACAGGACACGTCGACAGGGTTCTCTCGCGGATACGCCCGCTGCTGCAACCCTCATGGAATGTATCATCATTACGCGGTCCAGCGGCTTTCCGTTCAGTCCGCTCCGTTAATTGCGGAGAGAAAGCGCGTCATGTAATCACGTTCCCAACCGTCCCACCTCCAGTAGCAAGACTCATTCACCCGACATCGCAAAAATATCGTGCGATGGGGGTTGATTTCACCACCAACTATCCCGTATCGAGTGCCGGCAAAGAGTATACGGTTCATACGTACAACATTTTATGTGATCTCTTGCTTTAGCAGCCACGTGAGCTTCGCACGTTTTATAGTGGTAGGAAAACAACGCAGAGTGTACACATGTTACAGATGAATAATTTTTGCATTGGAACAAAAAAATTGATTTTTATATTATACATTTATATATTTTATTAATATATATATTATATAATTATATGTATTTTAGAAATATCGTTGCACAGAAATATCTGTCTATTAACATATATATTTTCGTAAAAGATTGTAAAGTGTTAAGTAAAATATATCTCGCGCATATTTCTCGATAAAAATAACGGACTCTGAAAAATTGTAACAATCTTTATTACAAATATTACGAAAGCAAGAGATCGCTCATTAATCATTCAACGAAGGTGTTTGTATCTTTTTTACTGTATAATATTCTGCTTTGTATAGAGATTCGATACGTCCATATCGGGAGTTATAAGGGAGAATACTTGATAAGCATTTGCCGCCCTGTTCCCCGATCGATTCCCTCGAAGCCATGAATGCGAACAGCTTCTTCACTGTCGAGTGAGTCCTTTCTCTACGTCGGGATACGCGTGTGTCCTGTGGATAGACACATCTGGTATCGCGCTTTGCGTACGGTTTCCGCGGCGTGAATCGAGATTGATCCGGGCACAATGCTCGGGACGGGACGCTCCAGATCCGAAAGTGCCCGTGTCTACGTCGAGACGTCTGCGCGTGATTGACACCCGACAGCACCACTCGAAACAGTCAAAACATTTCACCCCGTGTCGCGTCGAGTCTGGCCTTGACGCTTCGTAGCAACGCCAATCATCCTTCTCGGCAGATTCACTGTTATCCGTAAAACAGGGATTACTCGGCGAGTACCCAACGTATTCGACAATATTTCTTTTCATGTCACTCTCACTTATGAGAACATCAAGTTTCAGACGACTTCCACGATCACTTACGTATCTCCGAATAAATATAGATGATCGCGCACACAGCATATTATTGACCACTATACGAATGTATCAATTTTCGAATGCAACAATTTAAAATTGACGGGACATTTATAAACCTCGTCGTGTCCTTCGAACCACGAAATAATTTGGCAAGATTTCTATGCCATCCTTTACGAAAACATATTATTGCAATGTTTTATAAATCATATATCTCATTAAAATATCTCATGATCCAACAATGGAAAGTATTATATTTCGATGAAAGTTGCACAAGATACACCTATATATCACGTCGTATCTAACATTCTACAAGTCAGCCGAGAAATTAGCTTTTACCAATCAACAATGGGATACCTAGTCCGCGACCAATAAAATACTTGTAAGTTGTGTTACAGTTCCGCGTGCTCTTTCGTGCACTCGATAATCCACGTGAACGCGAGGATCGAAGGGGGTAAGCCGTTTGTCGAATGACGGTCGTAGATCCTGCGATACCTACGATGCGCCCCGGCGCGACTAGCGTGATCATAGATCGTTGATTATCATCGGATAGCCCGCACAATACATTTGCGCTTTCGTGTTACAGTCGCCGACTCAACAGGAGGTACTCTCGGCCCTGAAGAGACGTCTGGAGCAGACCAGCGTACCGCTCTTCCCACGGCATCGCCTTCGCATGCTCTCCAAACTTGCCGAAGGCGCCTTCGGAACGGTAATGACGTTGTTATTACACCCGTGAATATTAAGTATATACAGTGGGCGCAAAAAGTATTCGTACAAGAGAGATGTCTTTTTAAAAGACCTTATTTTAAAAAAATAAATATTAATTAGCAATTTATTAACAAAGAATACAATAGACTGTATGGTTCTCAAAATTATTTTACTTAAAAAGTGTAATAATTAAAATATATGTATATTATCTTAAAAATAAACAAAAATGAAAAATCGTATTATTCGGACATGCACAAAAAGTATTCTTATATATGAGAAATTTAGCTTCTATAGATCGGGTACACGCGAAGCTCTTTTGTTTATATTAGCACAGAACGTAGATACTCAATAAATGTATTCTCTTTATAGTGAACACAAACGTGAAGAACAAATATATTTGTTTCACAAATATATTTGTTTCACTTAAACTTATTGCACCGGTGTACACCAGTTCAGAAAATTTATCGATAAAGAACAGACTTATTCTACAAAATTGCAAATTAATGTTCATTTTCTAAAAATAAAAGCTTTTTTAAATAAAAATTTCTCCTGTACAAATAATTTTTGTACTCACTGTATTTCCAATTAGACACGAACACTCGATGAACCAACGAATCGAACGATAATGGCTTTGCAATTATTTTTGTGTTTAGTGTATTATTTGTATTCTTTATTTATTTTAATTCGATTTAAAAATGATCTAGAGTGCAAAGTCGTTCTCGTTTCGAGGGACACGGACGTAACAAAGAAAATTCATTACGCCGTTATAACAATTAATTTATCAGCATTACCGCTACGATTGTACGCGAATAAAAAGCAAGTTCGTACTATCCCGCGTAAATTTAGGTAATGTGTCGCAACTTCTCCGGCACAGTGACGATCGCGAAATCAATCCGTTTGTTGGCCGCGCAGCGTGCACGAGTAATTCAACATGCGCAGGATGCGCAACAATACGTCGATTAATGAAGTACCCGGGACGTGTTATTCTTCGCTGGCACAATGGCACCTCATCGGGGTCGTCGAGGATAATCAGTTTAGGATGCGTTAGAGCGGCTAATAATTCCCTTTTGTTTCCCGCTCCGGGAACCGACAACGTGTCGTTAATGACAACGGGCGAGGAGGAGGAGGATCGTCGAAAGGCTCGTTCGTTTCGCACAGTTTGCCAGTTGCCGCGTCAGGCTTCCGTGGATGCGGATGCATGCAGACGCGATCGTGCGGGACTTCCCATGGGTATACGCGAGATCGGACACGTCGATCTCTAGTCCCGGTCGACTTACGAGATCAATCGTCTTCGTGCGAGATTACCGGAAGATCGTCGAATCTCTTACACGGAAGTCACAGAAGAGTACAATCGTGTTACGCGATGCATACACAATGATTGATTATCCTTTACTTCCGTCCTAGACTTTCAGACTACGGTTACTAAGGCTTCAAGAGTTCTCTGAATGTATTTTCGTATAATACTACACGGAGAAAAGTATTTGGTTGAATTAACTAGAATTCTGGTGGAAAATGATCTAAAATTCTGAGATTAGTCTACTAGATTTCCGGTTAAATCTAAAATTCTAGATTTAACCAGAATTCTGAGTCATTTATTTTCCATCAAAATTCCAATTAATACAACTAATGAAAAGAATATATTCTTTTAATTCGTATCATTGTGGAAGGAACAATTTTGTTTTTCGGAGAAGACCGTTTTTGGACCTATATCGGAGTAAATCGTATTTCTTTTGATTGTACTTATTCAAAATTTTACTGTGTCGGAAAAGAATCGGTATTTTCTTCAGAAATTATACGCTAGGATTAAAAACAGAGAGAAATACATTTTTAAAAAATAATTTTTCTTAATAGTATATGCATTAAATTTATACATATATAAATTTATAAATGTATAAATTTTTTCTTGGTACTCTAAATCTCAATCAGTGGATAATCATTGATATCAGTGTCAAGTATGTCACTGATAATTAGTAAATGAAATGTGAGATATCTAACCTAACTAATCTTTACTATGTGATCTAACTAACCTGTTGTTTTAGTGCATAAATTCAATGAATACGTTATTGGAAGATTGAATGTGCAAATATCAGTATTTTAGTTATATAATGCTCAAACAGTATGCCTTTTTTAATTGAACTTCATTTATTGTCCAGTGCCAAGTATGCCACTGGGTAATTAGTGACTATCCACTGATCCAGATTTAGAGAGTATTATTATCTTTGACTAAACAAAAAATTCTTTCAATTGTAGTGCAATCCGCTTGGCTGCATAATTGAAAAACTAAGTAAAAATTAATGTTCTTGCAAAATTGTTATTATTATTTACATTTGTGAAAAAATTTTAACAATACAAACGATAAACAAAGTCAGCAAAAAGTCGGCTTGTGTAAAATCAAATACAACCGAGATTCGTCAACATTACAACAAATTACAAAATTTCACTTGTTTTCTGTCAAATTTACTCTGATCATGAGTAGCTTCTATGCATATACATAACGCAATTCAAACAAATTATGCATATAAAGGTATACGTGGCGGAAGCTGAAGGGATTCCGGAATACGGGACAACGACTACCCTTGGCAAGCGACTCGTGGCCGTCAAGTTTTTACTACCGGAAGCCAGTGAGAAGGAAAAGTGAGTATACACGTCCATATGGAAGTCGCAATTTGCATTCTGTTTCATTATAGTGACGCTCGATTGAACAAGCATGCCTTTCTGCCTTCCTCTAGTCCGTTTCCTCCGCGTGTGCGACGATAAACCTTGTACATTCACATAAAGACACATTTCTACAACACCTGCTATCCAGTCGTATTCACGATTTTTATACAGCATACATTTATTAATATCGACCGATATATCATAAGCTACCTCCCGGAAAAGATAAAATCGATAGCCGGCGTTAAGAAGGTTCGATACCTATTGTCAGACAAATTGATTATTATATGTTTATAGATTGATTATTATATGACATTTCAGGACAAAATTCTAACAATTAATAATTTTTATACGCACAGGTTAGAATATTCGAACTCCACAGAAACGTGTCAACCCGATAATTTTAGACACTTTGACAATAGTTTTGACATGTTCCGCTCGAGTTCTGTACGAATAAATTATTATCAATGATTATCCCGCCTTATAAATATTTTTTAATAAATTATTTTTAGTAATGAATTTAAGTAACACGTATAACGAAAGCTTGTGGTCAAGCAGGTAACTAAAAAGTAATAAATGATTTAACTGAAAACTAAGTTATAGTCTTAAATGTAATGAACGTTAGCATTCATATAAATCCACATAAAATATGGAAAATACATTAAATTTTATAACATTTTATGAAAAATACATTAAATTTCATATACATATATACAAATGTACGTTTCAGTTATAGATACATTAAATTTAATGTAATGTCATGGTCATGAAATTAAATTCAACTCATATAATTCAAAAGTACATTAAATATCATAATATTTTTAATAGTGTAATTATTTTAATGGTATGAAATTATTTTCAGATCTGTATCTAGTTAAATTTTCAGATACTTCGGCAAAATCGTTCTTTCCGTGTAATATCTATCTAACACATTCAAAATATTCCTGGAAAATTATTTCGGTCATTACGTGCACGGACAGAACGATTTTACTGAAAAATCTAAAATTTTGCTAGATACAAGTCTGAAAAATAATTCTGTCGGATTATAAAAATAATTTTGTTGGAAATTCAAACTGGTTGTTAGAATATCAAAATTTTTTGCAGCGTTTCTCATCACTTTTTAGTTTTTTAACATAATTATTTTGATGGTCTAACAAAATTATTTTCAAATCTGCATTCAGCAAAATCGTTCTTTCCATGTGCGCGTTAGTTGAAAGCAGGGGCTTGTTTTCAGCTCGATTATCCCGCATTATCGAAATTCATGTAAGAGAAAATATTTTCGTGAAATGAAAATGGGAGTCCGCATAATAAGCGTAACACGCACGTCCAAAAATGCGATGGCGAAAGAAAGAAGAGGGCAGTAAGCTAAATTATGCGAGAGAGATCGTTCTCGGCAACAGCATATGATACATCGAATTTGGAGATAAAAAACGAGCGGTCCACGTTCGTGTTCTCTGGCCGAATGCATGCGACGACCCGCGTCGCGGCGCGACGTCCACCGAGGAAGCCCCGCGGCGGCGAAACGTCCGGATATACCGTTCCCGGATGATCGTTCTCGCGGCTATCGCGTCAGACATCAGAAAAAGGCCAGTTCGATTCCACGAATGGAACGGATTTGCATACAATGACCGGGAGATAGGATATCGGGCTGACTTTGGCGCGCACTATGGGCCGATGTGTGCAGCGGAACGAAGGGCGGGAGACCTCGTAGCGGAGATGACAAAGCTTCCCACCAATGAACATCGACGAAAATCGACGGACCTTCCCATTGGATACCGCACTGCCTGGGACCTATTGCGCTCGGCAGACTCTGGCTCTGACCTGAAGAGAAATTTCGTCGACTCCGTCCGCGGAGCAATCTGTCGGACGTCTCAGATGCGAGGGAGAATAGCGAGCAATTTGGCTGATTTAGCGTGCATGAGTGTATCTACTTGCGCGAGGAGTTTCGCTGCACATTGCAATTCCGTAACAGTGCCTGGTGCATGGTGCATCGCGTGCTTGTGTGCGAAGTGATTGCACAAGCATCTTACGAAAGTGATTAATTTATTGTTAACCATTACATCAATCACTTTAAACCTCTCTCATCGATTCCGCTATCTCTGGAAGAATCAATTTTCACATAATTCGATGCATTCCTTAAACCTTTATAAAAATACTATTGGTACTTAAATATTTGAGTTAATAAGTAGATCGACTTTCAAATGTCGGAACAATCCGCAGGCATAAATCACGACAGTTCTGTCGATTCTATATAAAACGACTAGATATACATATATATAGTCTCCGAGACTCGTCGTATTTTATCTTGTGCGAGAAAGATCTTCGAAAGATTCTAGGCGGATCCTCAGCATCCACTCACGCAACAAGCTTCTGTCGCGCGGATGACTTATAGCTTGTCGTGACTGCATCGACGAGTTTGCCCTCCGTGTTGAAACGCAAACAACTGCGACATATGGAGAACCGCGCTCTTACATACGCATCACTTCTTGAGAGATACAGGGAATTTCTCGCAACAAAAAAAATTCGTCGCTCATTATCCTAATGTTAATTACATTTTTACTACGTATAACTTTGTATCCTAACTCCTCTAAATATATTTGAATAGATTTTTTGTTCAAGCTAAAAAAATATATTTAGTTGTTTTTATAAAATAATTTCTCTGCTTTGTAAATAACAAAAATATTTGTTTATATCAACTATTACAATTTAGTTCCATAAGATGTTTTGTTCGATATACATTTTAACCAAATATTTTTATTCGGTATATTTCAACCAAATTTTTGTTGTTACAACAAAATTTTTATTCATAGAACGGAACATTTTTTTTTAGTGATATTATATTCTATTCTCTTATATCTCTCAATACAGTAGAAAAAATAGTTTGCTATAACTAAAAATTTAGCCAGATTTGAAAATAATGTTGTTGAACTGTCAAAATAATTATATAGAACCGAGTATAGAACGCTTAAGTTGGTTGCTAGAACGTCAAAACTTTTTGCAACGTTACTTATGCTTGAGTTTTCTGCATAAATATTTTGATGACCCAACAAAATTAATTTAAAATCTGTATCTAACTAAATTTTTGCATATATTTCAACAAAATCATTCCTTCTGTGAAAATTTGCAATGCCTACGCATACATAGCGCGTAGATTCGAACGGAATCGCAAAAGTCTTTCATGCGATGGTAAATAAGGAAAGTACAACAGAGGATGCTCGCATGTGCAGCCGCTCGTTCGGAGGAGGCCATGCTGACGGTAGATAAGAAATGTTTTATACACCATGCTCGCATATTACAGTGTATGACTCACGCTGATACTTTATTAAAAATAACGCATGGGCTCGACTGCTCCGATTTGCATCCATTCGAGGTAAATGACGCATATATCATTTCTTCAAATTATCGAAATCATGATAAAATTTCATCATTATATAAAAAAGAAACTGCTAAGGCCTGTTCACTACGCGCAAGTTCCAATTTTATCTATTTCAAGAATTGTGATGTTAAAAAGTTATAATTAAATCTCGAGATAATTTTTTATTTTAAATGCTTTTATACATTTTTCAAAATTTATTCCTTAATAGTACAGCACTGTGTATAGCTTTTTTTTTTTGCAAATTTATATTTATTCTATCGTACCATTGTGCTAAAAATTGTTGTCGGAAAAATCAAAGGTTGTTTTCAAAGTCATAGATCGAAATTGAAATTAAATTGCGAATTCGGTATCACGTTCGTGGTACTGTGAACACCGCCAATACAATAGGGAACGTTCCAGCGTAACCGCCGATACCAGCGGCACGAGAGAGGAGAAATTGAACCGCGAATACGAAGTTTCGGCTAATGCGAAAGTCATTAACCTGCCTTAGGAGTGGCGGTAACGCTAAACGGGCTATTTTGCATATAATGGCCAAGAACAGGACCGTATGTTTCGCCCACGTTGGACTCGAAGGTGCCGCGACAATCGCGCGCACCAGCGAATTCTTAGTTTACAGCGAATCGATACGCAGGGCGCCGTCGTTTAGTTAACGGTCGCATTAAGCTATCACGCGAAAGTGCCATTACCAAGTCGATCGTAAGTAAGACCGGAGTAACGATGCTGCGTGGAAAGGCGCGTCGCACATATGTACTCATACGCTGGAAAGCGCTTCTCTTATCCGGAAGTACACGACCCAACGAACTGGATGGCGACCGCAGCCGTTAACGTCATACGAACGTTGGGACCACAATGTAGAAAGCGCGCAACGCGATACGAGTCATTATCTAGGACGGACATCAGTGACTCTTGTTACTTTAAAGTTCAAAGCGGCATCACATTTACTTTAATTGTTATTTTATATCATGTTGTTATTAAATATAATATGTATATATATTTGTTTTGTTATTATATATATAATTATTTATATTTATACATTTCGTTTTCGGGAAGATTTTTGAATTTTTTGTCTCAGCATCCAATCTCGCAAAAGAAGGGCATAATATTTAATTTGGTAGATAAAGTTTTTTATATCTCACACCCACAATTTCACAAAAAAAATCTTGAATTGTTAAGATACTGTTGGAAAACGATTATCCAATAGATTTTATATTCGATACTATTAATGAAAGAGTTAAAATATTAATAAATAAATTGAACTCTTGTTCAGCTAAAAAAACAAATAACAATTTACCTAAAGAACGTGTTAAATGGTTTTCCATACCGTATTTGGAAGAGATATCGAATAAATTCAAGAATGCAATTAATGGGGTTTGCCATAAGGTTTCATTTTTTAGTTTGAACAAGTTGAATCAGTTTATTATAGTTCATAAAGATTCTTTAAACAATGAATTAAAAAGGAATGTAGTATACAAGATCAATTGTCGTGATTGCGATGCTTCCTATGTGGGACAAACTGGGAGAAAATTAAAAACCAGACTTTCTGAACACAAAAAGTATATCCATAGTAAAACATCCACTCATTCAGTGATCACAGAACATAGGTTGCAGAACGATCATGACTTTGATTGGCAAAACGTAAAGATTTTGGATGTAGAAAATTATTACAAAAGATTAATATCAGAGATCATCCATATTAATCGACAGACCAATGGGCTGAATTTACAACATGATACCATTGGTTTAAATCATGCGTACATTGAAATCCTCAATAAACTTTAAGGTTTGTTCGTAACATAATATGTCAGAAACTTGTTTGTCTTCAAATTGATCGCTACTTGTTTAGTAATCATTATTTAACCGACTGTCGAAATGACAAGACACATATTGTTCTCGCAGTTATTTTTTAAAAATTTGACGATAATTTATAATATATTAACGAGTTACAAAATGTTGCATAAGAGAGATTCATTGTTCATTGTAGAAACGTCGACTGTGTGAGGTGAGGTAATTATTAATTTTCAAATTATACATACGATAATCTAATCTTTCCTATAATTTTAGCTTGAGTTCTCATTGCCACTCAG
>NW_017300244.1:1059796-1088795 GCF_001594075.2 Trachymyrmex cornetzi
AAACGTTCAAAGTTAAGGTTTATATTTTTAGTATTAAGAAAAATTGCGCTAATTGATAACCAGTGTCGACTCCTATTGCCTGTAATATATTTTTCATTAATTGTTTTAATTAAAGGAGTCTATAAAAACTTATTGGTTTTCAGTAATTTATAATTGATTATCATTATACATTTCGTATTTTTTATATTTCTAAAAATACGAATATATATTGTATTTTGTATCCTACGTTTTGAGATGTATCTTTAAAATTGGATTCGGTTAGAATTACGTAAGAGTACGATAATTATAATTCTAATATAATCGTCGCAATAATTGACAGAAAATCGAACATGAAATTAGATTTCTTTCATTTTGAGCAATTCTCGCAGATTTAATTAGTTATAACATTAGTGATAACTCACTGAAGAATTGGGTTGATCCTGTACAGGTTGGACTTCCAAAGAGACGTGAGGATTCTGGCTGCTCTAGAAGATCGCAATATCGCACGAGTCCTGGGCGCTTGTTATCGCGAGGAACCGTACTGCGTAGTAATGGAATATCTAGAACATGGGGATCTTTGTCAGTTCCTCAAGACGCATATCACTGCCGAGGACGCGCATTCCATGCCAATTGGCGTCAAGACACTCAGGTAACTTTCCAGTGACACATTCTGACATTAATCAAAACCTAGTAACGCATATATAATTCTCTTCGTATTATAACTAATTTCTCTTAAAACTATTAATTAGCATTAATGCCTATTACGTTAATTTCTAAATTACTCTCGAATTTGCGTAATGATTTTTTTATTTCACTATAATATAATACTAGAATGCAATTTAATATGTATCGCCTAAAATATTTTTCTGCTGACTTGTTACTTTATTGATATAGTGAAAGAGCAGTGTTTATTAAAACATTCGCTGCCGTTTTTCCAAAAAATGGCACGCGTGCAGGATGTTTCATTGCATGTAACGGTCGTCGCGGAAATTGAATGTTTTCAAATAAAAGCAACGCAGTATCTTCAAAAATATCAAATCCGAATACTTTTCGTAAATAAAATTGCCAAAAAGTCATGGAACACATACACCTTCATGAAAGCAATATTCCATTTTGTATTATAAAAAAGTATATGTACATATATATAAATATATATTATATATATAGAACCTCATTAGAGATCCTATGCTCCACGCAAGAGTTAAAGGAACATATATATATGTATACATATATACTTGGCTAATATACCTCGCATCCTCGCAACATGAAAATTTTCAGTTATACGAGATGTTCCATGAAAACGCAGCTAAATATTAATCCGCTCGTTACCTCGCATCAAAGCGCTTGAATTCGCGGCGATCACATCTTTAACGATGATAGGTATTACAAATTCCGATTCTCGCACATTCCGGATTTTCTTGTAGCACCAATAAAAAGCCCGGGAAATGTGTGCTCGCCGATAAGTGCTGCGCATTATAGATAAGTATATGCTTCTTTAACACGTTAAGTCGCAGTATCGACTTTTAAATTTTTACGTAATAAAATTCTGCTAATATTCTGCTGAAGTGGCAAAGTAAGAAGGAATATTAAAATCATTTCGCATAAAATGCTTTCAATAATTTTGAGAACTCGACAACAAATATCATAATAAAGCTTAACTGTTCGTTGTACATGCATGCACGGAAAGAATAATGATTTCACTAAAATATCTAAAAATTTAACTAGATACAGATCTGAAAATAATTTTGTTGGATTATCAAAATAATTATATAGGACACTCAAGCTAATTGCTAGAATATTACAACTTTTTGCAGCATTGCTCATTACGTTTGAATTTTCTACATGAATATTTTGATGATGGAACAAAATTATTTTCAGATCTGTATCTAGCTAAATTTTTATTTAAGTAAAATTATTCTTCCTGTGTATTCTACTTAAAAATGTAGCATCAGAGAAATTTATATTTTCCAAATACCAAGCTATTAAAGTTGAAGGACATCATATCGTGGAAATTGCAATTTTTTTAAGAGAAAATTAATTATATTATCTAGCCGTATAATCCGAAAAAGCAATTCTGATCTAACTTCATTAATCTAACATTGTTCGATAATTCATCTACTATATAATGTTAGTGCTAAAATATACGAGTATATTACATAACGTATATAAACCCGACTACGCTGACGTATAAGCAACGCGCTGTTGTTACCGAGCTTAAAGTATTCAAGATTACGGGGCTCCCGAAGTGCTGCAATCGTCTCTAACGAACCGGAGCTCGGTTTCATTTCCAGCGAACTGCCGTCGCTGAAGTTAACACGCAATAAGTTTCTCCCGCGCGAGAGTTTGACGCGTTTATTAATCGTGAGCGACGCACAGCCCTGACACAGCCCCGATTCCCGACGACCTACACCTCGGAGGAATCCCTCCGAGGCGGCGGCGGCGGCGGGCGAATGTATTCGAGTGCGAATACCTTAACTTAGTCCCAGCAAACTCACGCCACTTCGTCGTCGTTTCAGTTTCAACTGTCTCATCTACATGGCGGCACAGATCGCGTCAGGCATGCGGTATCTGGAGAACCTGAACTTCGTTCATCGAGATTTGGCTACTAGGTGAGTACAATAGGACTTTGCTAAAACGAATCTCTCGCGGATTCGCTTTCATCTCTCGAGAATAAACTTACGAGCGAGGCTTTATCGTCCTCAACCGGTATTCACTCTGTATCCAAACACACACTCCATGATTCTCGTCCTCCGTTAGCATAATACGTCATTTATACATTAAGCGGCGTCTACGATGGGATTTTAAAGCATAAAACTTAAGTTTTTAAGTCCTAAGTCGTAAAAAATTGACGCAATCATAATCGATTATTCTCCTCACGTTCGACTGTAATTGATTAATTTCTTACGACCTATATATATAGGACTTGAAACTTAAGATTTACGCCTTAAAATCTTATTGTAGACGCCGCTTCAAGTAATACAAGCTTACAAACGATTACGCGTTATTAATTCTCTATGATGCAATTTTAACAGTCAAAATGACTATATCGCGTACATCTTTTTATTATGTACATATATTCAACAGCCAGTAGTATATTTCTGCAGATTCCGTTATACTCCGCGTGCGAGTCTTAGATTAAACGAAATTGGAGAATGAATCGGAGATTTGAATACAGACGTGAATATGAAGCTCTTTCTCGCGCGAGTGCACCGATGCGCGTCGAGAAGATGTAAGATTACAAGGGAATCTTCTCGGTCGACGTGACGCGAGGAAAATTACAACGTTTCCGTGGCGGCAACAATATGCGGAGGGTTTTATAATTCCTAACGCAGCCGGGGATGATCCCTGTCGCGGGGGAACCGGTTGAAAAACGCGATATATATCTCTCGCCGCGCGATTTTTATTGAAAAGTAATTTCAAAAGTCGGTCGCGGCCAAACGCATGGAAGAGGTATGGTATGGCGCGGCGTGAATGTCGCGGCATGGTTTTTTACGTTATTGCGGAAGGGATAAATGGATCCGTTGCACTCTTGATTTATCTCCCGACGTAAATTTACTCATCCTCCCCGTATTTTTCCCCGTCTCGCTTTCCGCTTCATCGGCTAACAAGACTCCATCCGTGCTATCGACTTTAAATAGTAGCGAATCGAGATTATCTTTCGACGGATGTAACCCTCACGATCTTGTTTGAGATTGTGCCGTCCGCTTTAATTGGCACAGTCTAATAACTAACAGAGATGTTCTCGTGGTGTGTGCTTGTACTCGGTAACGTGTACGTACGTAGAGAGAGGATTTTACCACGTCGAGAGCCCGTTAAAACGGGGATGGGGCACCGATATCGATTCCTCCCCCCTGTTACACTCTCAGGATGAAATTGAATTATACCAACCCCCGCAGTGCATTTCCATAAGCCCCAAAACAAACGGAGCCGAGAACCGCATGGGAAATCAACGATTTGTTAGTGAATCGTCGCGAGGTGTGCGGCGAGAAGAGCAAGCAGCTAGTTTGTGAATGGTACCGTGACCTCGGTGTAGAAAATTTTGACGTTTTATTTATTTTTACTTTTTATCCAATCGCACTCAATCGTCGTAACCATCTGGATCAGCTTATAATATTGTGTCCTTCGTAGATCGATCGCCAAGTGATTCCTCCGGGTTTTTCGCAGGAGCAACCATCAACCCCAAAGTGCGCGACTTCGAGCACACAATAGCCACCTTCCTCAATCCAACATAATGGCCTAATATTTGTCACGTTTGCAGTCGATTTTCCTTTCAACCACTACAAAAGGATATCCGCCTCGCATTAAGTATAAATCGAGATTAAGTATAAATGGGGAAAAGGCCGATTATTGTCTAAAAGGAAGAATTTATACATTTTTTATATGTTTCGATCCAAACGCGTCTTTAACTGAAAGCGCAGAACTGAAAATTTAAGTGAGAGCCTGTGCTGGTAACGAAATTTTAATGCCGGAACTTGCCGATTATTCTCCTTGAATTTTCCATCGATCACAGATAACGCGCAGGCGCCCGTAAATTTAATGATGAAAATATTGCATTAGTGTAAAATATATTGCATCGATTCATCTCATAGATATTACAATTAAAATCGATATTACAAATTACATGATTTATTATACTTATTCTATCGCGACATTTTGCATATAGACGTGTGTATCTTTTTCATATGAACTCCGTATGTTTTCAAACGATTTCCATTTAATTTCCATGCTTCTAATATTGCATAGATAAATCTTCATGATGATCTTCGTGCCACATAACGTATACAGTGACCAGTATCGGTAATCATCGATCTACGAATACAAAGTACACATCTCGTATATGGAACAAAGTCCATCTACGTGGCTGTTATTGAAATGCAATGGCCATCTCGCTGAATCGATAGGACGTTTAGATGCACATATGTGCATATATGTATATCTTCCGCACACACGCGGGCGCATATTCGCGCAAACCGCCGAGCTCTCATAGCACGTGGGACCTAGTTTCCGGCTGGACAGTGTCTCTCAAACCCTCGCTCGTAAATCTTAATGTATAGCGAGAGACACTTCCTGCGAAGCTTTCATGACGATATCAGCCCTGTCAGCATTCCTAAGAGCTTTTGACAGTTCGACCCATCGATTGCAGAAATATCGTTCAGAAGTATCGTCAAAACTACTTCTGTGTCATCCCTGTCTCGTGTACTCCTATATAAAGTCATATACAACAAAATATTGATTTAAATGAACAGAAATATATACATATATATGTATATAAGTAATCCGAAATAATTCGCATTATTATATTAATTGTACTAAGATATAATAATTTTAAATTTATATAGGGTAACTCCGGTATATACGCCGCACCTATCAAAAACTTAATTTATTAAATATTATTTACTATGTTTAAAATAAACGAACTATATCAGTAAAAACTTTGTACTGTCTACTATTATGAACAAAATATTAGAGGTGGGATATATGGCAAAAATGCAAGGGTTTCAACAAACTAAACAAAGAATACGAAAGCAAAGCACTTGTATTTTGCTATACAACATGTTTTATTATTCCTCTACACGTATGTATCACGAAATAACCACTATAGATCTTTTACACGCCTTACAGTAATCATTTTATGTAGATTATAATTTATGATGATGCTACTTGTTACACACACACAGTGACAAATCGATTCAACTCACAATAATTTCATTAATATTAACAGTAAGCTAAAATTATAACTCAATACTAATATAACATAAAGGCATGTAACAAAGTAGTTGCGAGAAAATTACCCCCACTCCTTCTATTTTTTCTGACTTCCGCGGCGTAAATCCCAGCGCGGCGTATATACCGGAGTTACTCTATATATGATTGCGAGAAGTACTCACTATGTTCGATGTTCACTGGTATTCGAAACGAGATATCTTTATGCTCACATTTTCATTAGCATTTTTCATGACAAAATGTTAATAGTGTTGCAAATTTCAAAATATTTTCGAGAGCATTCGAGGGAGTGGAATGTCCGCGTCTGTGATTGCAGCAGCCATAGGTAATCCTTTGGTTAAATTTTTAACATGCCACACACGGAGCTTTATAAAAATTTGCGCGATACGTTATCCTTCTCTGTGCTTTTGTGAGAAAAAAAGCGGGATACGATCCGATCGCGTTGCAAATAGATCGATGCCTTTTGTATAGGTACCGGGATTTAATCAAAATTTAATCAGAATTTAATGGCACCACCGCTGAACTTCCACTTTGATGGCACACGTCAGCGTGACGAACCGACGATATTCAGTGAAATACGCGACCGTATGGGAATTCCACCGTGGGGCATAAATTCTTCGTGACTGGCGGCGTCAAAAGAGAAATGGACATTGCGGGTATCAATGGCGCGCACGCGATACTTTGGAAATGCATTTTTGCCCTTTCTATCGAACGACCTTTGCGCACGATTTATCTATCGCGATAAACGAGAAAGAGCGAAACATTTTTATTCATTTAAATCGAACCGGGCGAAGGATTCCGAGCTGTAGAGTTTAAACGTTATCGAAACCGGTTGGTCGAGTACCGAGGATGTTCTACCGATTCCTCCGCCCGAGACAAACTGCCAATCCATCGCAGGCTCTTATTTCATTCGCGAATGCGCGGTATAGCTATAGAGTCATTGTCAGAACCAAGCCAAGTGAAAAAGAAGGAAGGGATCGATTGCTGATCAAACGGTAATGCAATTCAATTGGCTCGAATGGAAAAAGAATACCAACGAATGAGAAGATCGATAGCTCTATGTAATGCTTTAAAGATGGAAAGGATAGTGGATTCGCGCAGTACGAGTGTTTGATCAACCGGAAAAAATATAAAAAGACCGATATTGTATACGAACGAAGGTAAAATCTCGCATTACAGTTCAACTCGCCAATAACGCTGATAATGTTATTCTGTTAATGTGCGACATCAGAGATTGGTGATAGTGTCGGCACACTACGAATAAATGTACGTCTAAAGGAGCAGAAATAGCAAAAGCCTGTATTCTGTATTCCCGCATGTGGGTATTTCGCATTCCAGTAAAAGAGATTTCCTTCATCCTATTTTGAATCACAAATGTACCGGACGAGTTTTCTTTCGTTTTCCTTCTGGAACAACAAGTGTAGATAGTACCTCGATATTATGTCTAATATTTTTTTTTCTACTGTTCATTCTCACATTCAAAATATTATGTATAAGTTTTAGTTATGCAACTTCTAATTTCAATTTAGCCCAAAAAAAAATGCAATATAAACATTCTTACGTTTCTCTGTAAAGGGAAAATCTGTTTCTCAGGTAGAAATAGTTTTTGTTAAAAGATCCGAAAATACTTTTGTTCATATCTTCTCTCTTGCGGCAAAATTCTATGCTTTTCTTTGCGGCAAGTATAGGCAAACTTTAATACTAAAGTATTGTGCGTTTAACTCGTAATACAGTCATTCAGCCTCGCAGATCCCAACATTGGATTTAGAATGTAACTTCGAGCGATAGAGGAAGCCACGGTTCTCCTTATCCACCCTCGAGAATACTGAAGACTGTAGGTATGCAAGAATTTTATTCTCCGCTGACGAGAGCTTACGTGTTCGAACAACCGGTTAAAAATTCAAAGAAGTCGGCTTTTCTTCTACGCTTACTTCCTCGCCGTACTTCTACCTGAGAAACCTTTCGATGGTTCATTTGTTTCTTTTCCAATGCATATCCAATATTCAACTTTCAATCTAACTTGAGGCCGAACGTCCGACTTCGATGTTGATACGCTGGAATGGACTTCAATTATACAACCGCGTCAATCAGTCAAGTACACTTAACGTTTCTATTCCTATTGACAATAGCGCTCGTGCTTGCGTCAAATGGCCAAGTGATTCCGAGTTTAACTTCGACTTGCAACTTGCACAATGACAGGGGTGATTCTCTTTATCCATCGAAGAAGTCGTCGCGAGCTGAATGTAGACATTCTGCTTCCTGCCAAGAAAGCCTGTCTTTGTTCCGATTTCAATTACAGATGCGAAGGAGGCCTTTCGTCATGCTCGATATATCTGATTTTTTCTTTTCCTGATCCTTCTTTCTCACATTTTTACGCGTAAAGCTACTATAATATCATCAATTTCCTTGTTTCTCTACAATAATTTTAGATTAAAATTCTCTTGTATAAATGTAAAATAAGAGATGAATAATGAATAAGTTAAGAAACTAACGATTTTAATGGTATTTTATTATTAACTAATGATTTTAATCGTATTTTATTATTATTTTAATTGACAAAGATAAGTTCTGAATAATTACTCTCATAATCTGTTGAAATTATTAAAATTTAGGTAATAGAAATTAATGACTTTGATTTGCATAGAGAGCATAGCATTTTCTAATGTATTAATATATACAATTAAATAATATATCTGTGTAAAATTTCTATATGTATTAACGAATTATCTATTAATATGTTTAAATCCTTAAATATTTTAAATAATCACATAAAATAATTTTAAATTTATATTACAATATCATGAATATGTACCGACGCATATTTTATTGGAATTAACTATAAATAACAAATAATATATTAGTAAGCATTAGTCTATCTGATATCCGGATATTAGGAAATTAAAATTTTATGAGACATAAATTTTACACAGATTTCGGATTTCCGTGATCAGGATTTATTATTTTTGGTATTAATGCGAGCGATCAAAGTTCTAACCATCATATTATGGAGCGGAGATCATCACACCTGATTTATACTGCAACAGCTTCAATGCGAAGCGTGAACGCGGCTTATTGCATTACTGTCGTACTCTACAATATAGGGAGAACCGGGGTCAGCCCCATCGACGCAGTAGCCCGATGGCGAAGTAGCCAATAGCAATGATCGATAAAGCGCCCCTAATTAACCAGGTTCTGCTGCCAAATTGGAGCTTTGTTCCGGTGGCGAAATTAATTGATTCTATCTATTCCATACCCATACTATTCGGATAACGTTTGGTTGGGCGTCTCTCAGATAGCGAAGATTAGTTCGTCTTTAAAGCGAACTGGTCAATGTCTGAAGCTTTGAGCGGAAGTTGCATGAATGCTTATCCATCTGTAATTGTAAGTTCTCCTCAGGGAAATACTTGAACGTATCTTTAGTGGAACCCGCTCAAAGGACAAACGAGATGAAATATCAGACGCATTCGTGATAAGAGATATTAAGTAATTACGTCTATTACATATTAAGATTAAATATATAGATATATATATTTATTAGCGACTCCCCTCAAGGTTGCACTCTTTTATAACAATCGCATTACATAAAATCTTAATTATTAAGATTAAATATATATAATACAACTTCTGCTATCTCCGCAGATACTGTCAAATGGATAAATTGTTGATATCAAGTTTTTCTCTTAAAAGAAACGATTTACGATTACTGTTGCGATAATTCAATGTGGAGAAAGTTTATTCACGCATCGAGTATAATTGCACATCCGTGTGTGTTTGGGCAGGAAATGCAGCTCGACCACATACGCGAGTAAATGTTACATGCAGACAACCATTGTCGCTTCCGGTTGACTGCCATGCACAGAATGCGTACGCGTATGCAGATTGGCGGGCACGCTATGCACCCCACGCGGCCACGTACCGTCGAGAGATCAATCTGGCTTCGTCTCTTTCGTTTTCAGACAAGCCGCTCGGAAAAGTATTCGATTCGGCGCGCGCGAACTTGTGACGAAACTCTCTCGTTCAATTCCTAGAAATACTCGAGCTATCCTAAAGTCTACCTTAAGCGTTATATTCCGATCGAACAATTTGCGGAGATTATCGAGCAGCACACGAAAATCAATGTAAAATAATGCGGATTTTCTCTCGACATGATAATAGAACACCCCAAAAAAAAATAATTTTAATATTAGCAGAAACCGCTAAATCTTAGAGGATTTTATTCTTATATACGGCCTCAAGAGGAATCTTCTGAAATCAAGAGGAAAGTATGCTAAGCACAATATTCTTACAGTTAGAGTACTTTCGTTTTGCATCTGCATTAAAAATCTTGCTGTTCCTAATATAATTTACTCGTAAGAGGGCACTCCGCTTTCAGTAAATATATTCCTCTTCATACAAGAGGAAAACTGTTAGAATAATCTCCAATACATTTTTATGAATAGTCTAGTGTATTGGAAGAGGAATACTCTTTCTGTAAAAGTTTCTGCTTAGAATATGAAGTTACCGGAAATTTCACTTTACAATTAGATTATTTTTTTGGGGTGAAATAATTTCACTTTCTCTCTATATGTTATAATTTTGTTTGTAGGAACTGTTTGGTCGGTAAGGCTTATCATATCAAAATCTCGGATTTCGGCACGGACAATGAACTGTACGCCTGCGATTACTACAAGGTCGATGGAACCATGCCGTTGCCGGTACGATGGATGGCATGGGAGTCAATATTTTTGGTAAGCTGTGTCCTCGACTATTTTATTTCGAATGGCACTTCACAATGTGTCGAGATTTATCGGTAATTCTCGAACCGCTGCAGGCGTCGAAATTCTCAAATAATGTACGTTAAATCCGATTTTCAGGGAAAGTACACGACCAAGAGCGACGTGTGGGCTTTCGCAGTCACCCTCTGGGAGATTTTGAATCTTGGTAGACGTGTTCCCTACGAACATCTGTCCGACGAGGAAGTGGTGCAGAGCCTGCGGCAACTGCATCATGCCGCTGACTGCAGCAACGCTAATCCTGAAGACAGTTGCAAGGAAGATCCTAGAAACGGCTTCGATTATCTGCCTCGGCCCACCGCGTCCTCCAAGGACATCTACGATCTGATGCTCGAGTGTTGGCAACGAGAGGAAACTGAGAGACCGACTTTCCGTGAGATATCGCTCTTTCTGCAGCGGAAAAATCTTGGATACGCTCCAACATCCTGATATTGAGCCCCAAATTTCAGCGAGTGCGACATTCTTAATAGTCATACAAATCGGAACAAGCTTGTTTCTGAAACGGAACGACGAGTGTGCAATGACGGACAACGTTCTTATCCGAGGTACTGCAAGAAATAACGAACGAAGAATGATTGAGTGAGAAGAAGGATTGAGAAAAGAAGGCGAGAGATACGATGAGAGGACATATTACGTATCGCGACATCGAAATGATAAGTACAATGGAACTTTATTGTCCGTCAACGAAACAAGGCTTTGAAACTTGGAGTTTACGACAGAAATCGATCGTCCTTCTATTTCGTCTCCCCATCCATACGTGTACTTTTTTCGGACAACGAGTATTAGCAGACAGGAAATAAAGTTAGAATAGGTAGAAGAGTTAAGTGCGAGTTGAATCTTTGAGAATTAATCTTATGATACGGGATTTGTTGAACTACGAAGAGTTCAAGGTATATCGCGTGCCGCGTACAACTGATCTTCGTAGAATTCTCAGTAGCGAGACTGTTCGAGCATATCTAATCGATTTAGGACACCAAGTACGGATCTCGACGCGAGTATTCACGACAGAGTATCGTGCGAAGATCTATACTGGAATAAACCTATTAGGACTCTTTTCGAAAATGTAAGAAAAGATAAGAACGGACGCGAATTTGAGAACACGACAATCGAACGAGAGCGGAATAAAGAGTTTGTCGTAGGTAACCGTTCGGCAAAGAATCTCTGAGGGTATTTGAAGAATGGACGTTTGTGAGATAATGAAACCGAGGAGAATTCTCTCATCAGGAACTTAGGAGCAATATCATATGTAACTGTAATACAGCTGTGAACATTCCTGCACGGATGGGTACCTATACTGCGCAATTAGACAATTACGCAAATAGGAAGAATCGTTACTTAAAGATTAGGGCTCCTTCGGGATTATATCATTTTGATTAAGGGTTCGATGAGAAATGTGTAAATCACATTGACGTACGGCAATATAGCAGCTACGATATTAGACGCTACAACTGTTCGAATTAATATCGTAAAGCATTATAACTGTATTTTATGAACGTGTGGGTGCCTATTTCTCCCTTTCTCTTTATCGCTCTCCTTTACTCTCTTTCAACATATATTGGTATCGTCCCCAGACACTCTGGGCCTATTTGTGAGACGAATCTACATGTGTGATTTACATCGTGAAATCCTTTATCGTCATAAGACATATCGCGAAATGGCGAAATAATTATTATCGTGATGCAATGACGCATCAATGAATTATCTGATAATAAGAAAATTAAACGTCTTTTTAACAATACTTTTGGTTCGTATCTAAACAAAGATTTGTGTGAAACGTAATACATGTGAGAGAATACTGAATAACTTCAGAAGCAGTCAAGTGTCTGTAAAGATTTCTCGATAATACACGTTTATTCGAATGTAACTACTGCAATCACAGTTAATGTGAATGGAATTTGTTGTCATAACTGATGAATATCATACATCGTAAGCGTAAGGTAGATGAAGGGTAACGTTTTACCTATTCTGCATTGGAAGATGGTAATAGATTACGTATCATGACTATGACACATCATAATTGTAACTTTATATGATAGGCGGGATCAATGAAATTAGAATATTGTATATATAGGCGTATCGTAGTAAGGAATGTTATCATTACATTTTTTCAAGAATGACAAGTGAAAATCGAATTGACTTTGAGATAGCGCCACACGCGCTCGCTTGTAATTTGGTATTAATGTGGAAACGATGGCAATTGTTTAGCTTCCGATAAGTTATATATCCATAGCAAGTGGTAATAGGTTGACGAAAGTTTAACATATCGGAATGTACTTTCTCATAAAATTTAAAAAGAGAAAATGCGCGAAGGAAAGTGAGTCGTAATCGCTTTCAAACACTTGGAAATTAACGGGCTTATATCCGTTATGCGTTTTCGTTGTACTCGACTTCGATAATATATTTCGATTAATTTTAAGTTCCGTGTATTTATACCAGATGGACTATTATAACTTATGCGATATTTAGCGGATAGACGATGTTACCGTTATATCATTAAAATACTATTTATATAAATTAACATAATACCGCGTAAGGAGTAGAGATGGTACGGAGGCATAGCCATACGTAGTTAAAATATACGCGTTGAATTTAAACGTAACTGGAATTGCTTCTATATCACCGAAATCGAGATCGTCTAAAGCGAGTGGAAGAGAATTATAATTAATGCAAATTCGCGTATAAATTAACGAGGTAAGAAATAGGCAATACCAATTTTTGATCTTGCCAGAAGTAAATAGTAATAGCCAATCGATTAAGCCTAAGATTGTTAAGTCTAATTTACATTTTGCATAAGAGTATCGGATGATCAACAGACATATAATTTCGTGTTGTCGCGAAACGTTTTGGCCAATCGATTTTTCGCACCGATTGTGACTGAGTTGAAACAATAATACTACCCGTCTCTCTCGTTGGTACATTTTTAGTCCGAAGCAAACTGCCATTATATTTCTAGATGATAATAGAAAATGAATTGTAGTTGCGTTTAGATTCGCCAATATAAGCATAACGCTGCCTTTGGCTATATTGTTGCCCTTTACTGCTAACGAGTAACTTACTTGTCTACTCATGTGATAATTTAGTATATTTCTACGTATCTACCTGTACCTACCAATTCAAAAATCTTCATGGCGAAAGGATTATTCCAAATTACTTTGTTTTTACTATAAATCGTAGTTCAGATAAAATATTATCTATAATCAATTCTATATTAATAAAAATCTGAAAGGCAGAACAATTATGAAGAATGATGAGAATACAGGTCCTACGTTAGGATCTAGCAGCTTTATATAAATCCAAAACACAGCTGCTCCATAATTTATTAGTTAGTGACGTTAGTGAAATAGGATAATATACTCATAAAGAAAATATGCGTAATCCTTTCTCTATGCAAAGATTCGCTATTATAATCTAGATAACTTACTTCTACCTAGCGTGCCCTTTTTCCAATGACGGTTAATTATATTCTTTGTGAACAATTCGAGCTCTATCAATGGCATCAATGAAGTAAATGTTTGGAACTGCAGTAACAGGGACGAGTAAAAATATTTTGTTCGAGCATTGTGAGGTACGAACACGCTAGATCCTTATGAAATTTCATTTTTTGAAGACCCTACATATATTGATAAGCTCGATTTCAAATATCGTTTTAATTGCAATGATATTTCCTTATTATTCAACTATATACATTGCTGATTTCTTCGATATACATTTTAAATGCGTATTATTGACAATCACGCTTGCCTCGGAATTTAGAAAATATATTTAGTATCAATCGCGACTTTTTTAAAATACGATTACAACTAATAGAATTGACATTTTATAATTTATAAAATATAATAATTTAAGACATGATCTCTTCTTTATCATCTTAATTCTCGAAAACAAATATAATTTTATTAGCGCGAAAGGAAATATTAGGTTTCTTATACGTATAACAACCAAATAATATGCTAATAAATTTCAATTACCATGTTTTCAAGATAAAAACGAACGTTAAAGATGAACGTTATAATTCCATGAAACTACATAATGATCATTAATATCGTCATTAATATTATGCGTTCGCGTATATTGTATACGATGTTATGCTTAATTTAGAAATCATTTCAGATAAATTTAAACTGCATCGTACAAAGTGGTATATCATTATGATTAAAAGATTACGGCAATGAAATTAATATATTTATAATCGTTGATAAATTTTTTCTTTCGTGCACGAGCGAAATATAATTTCGATATACCGTATTGTTGACCTCTATGGTGGAATTGCGAGGAATTTACAGGTAATCGTGGATAAACTGAGGAAGAGCTCATCTAGTTGTATTTTCTATCTAGGTAGGGGCAACACTCACACGGCTATATCACTCGGCTACGTATCGCACACTTTTAGACATTTCCTTCCTAAAAAATTATCCGATATAGACGAAATTCTCAGGATTAACACAAAAAGTCTTCGATCTTTAACAAGAGAATTGCAGCGAAACTGACCATTGGCCACGGTGGGTTGCCCATGCCTGTTCTACGCTATCAAACCTTGATCGTTATAGTCATAAAATTATTTTGTACTAAGAACTGTTTATAATTTTGTATCTAATCTCTGTAAATATCAAGCAGATTGTCTATGAGTAATAAAGCTTGAACAAACTCGATTTAAGTAGACTATATATAAACGGGGAAAAAGTATATATATATATAAATATATATAAATATATATAAATACAAGTATTTATAATACATTTATATTTTATTTAGTCGTAAGGCAGCGAAGAGATGTAAGTAAATTTCGCGTAAGCGGATCGGTAACGTAACAATGTACAACGATCTAGAAATTATTTGTATTATAAAGATGACAATTAAGGGACAAATCATAAAAGTATACATGTTACTCAGTAGTCGTGTATATATATACATATACTATACATCTAGAATCTACCTAGTCATGTACGACACTTTATAACAATTAAAGTGTATCCCTGACAACAAATGCAAAATGCAATGTGTACTGTTCTTTGACGATTCTTGCTTAAATAGAGATAACAGAGAATACTGATGCGGTCGACAACCATCGAGGAGAGGTTGAACTTTTCAAGCGAATTATCATTTCAATTTCGCCACAAAGTTCGCTCGTCTCGATTACATTGCTACATATAAGGTGCAGATAAATTCTACCGAATTCGTAAACTTTTGTGCGTCGTAGACCTGAACACATCATTTATATAACTTACATGTGTATATCATTAAAGAAACAACATACAACTTGTAAGTTCCATTATCCATTATTCATGAAGCACAACGATAAATCTATTTGTATTGGAAAATCAGTCATATCACTTATTTCATGGAATTCCTATCATCCCACAAACTCTCTTTGCATCGTATTACATTAATTTGTATCAATAATTCCACTAAAATACAATGCATGTAGCTTAAAAAAAAACCAAGCTTTTTTCGTTAAATAAGAAAATGTCAATTTTCTTTTATTCTTTCTTTACTTACGTATTTTATTTTCTTATAGTTCATATTCATTCTGATTCCCGCTTTTTCCTTCAGGATATCTATTGAGAGGGGCGTTAGGTAGATTCGCAAGCTACGCGACTGTACGACTGGCAGATCACTAATAATATTCATTCAATGCTTGTATGAACGAATGAATGAGACTACGGTCCACTTGATGCTACAAATTAATGCTTCGAAGCGTTTGATTGACCAATCGGAAGAAAGAATTTTATTAATTAACCAATCAAAAAACGCTTCGAAGCATTTGTAGCATCAAGTGGACCGCGCCCTGTGAATCTCATTATCATCAAACATAACAATTATATGTATAATGTTTAAATTTGTTTATTTAACTATAAATAAACTGAAGAAGTATAGTAACTTTAAGAATTTTACATTTGAACCGCAAAAATGAATGATTCATTGTGGAAAAATTGTAAATAAGGTGAAGTGAATTGAAAATTGAACGAAAATGCTGCCGCATACGTTGTTGTATATATAAAAAACAACTATATGAAAAATGTTTACAAAAACAAAATAACTTAAATTCACGAAGAAAAAAAAAGAAAAAAGTATTATTCTACAGTATTGTCTTTGCTTCAAAGAAAAAATTATAACATTTATAAAAATTAAATTTAGAACATTTTTATAAATGAAGACCCTACATATAATCAGATAGCAACGATGTAGTCTTGTTTGTGATTGGTCCGACATTTTTCTTCAATTCGCCACAGTTGTTTGAAATGTATTTTATTATTTAGCATTTTTTGACGATGAATTGTTGCAGAAAAATGCTGGCGCATCCAATCATTTTTATTCGGAAAGAAATACTTATATTTAAGGAATTATGCAAAATTGAGAAAAAGTTGGACTACACGGAACTATGGCTCTACATAATACTTACAACGTTCGCGAGCATCGTTTGTCCTTGTTTAATTTGATGAACAACAAGGACGAAAGGATTCCACGAGTGTTGAGTCTTAAATAGAACGCAGCCTACGTATATTCACTGCGTGTTTACTTATGTCCGCCAGAAACTATGAAACTTATAGAGCTGCTACATTTACGGTGACTACACTGCAGTGAGTAAGAGTGAGATAGCACATCTTTCTCTCTCGCACAATTTTGAAGAAAAATGCCGGACATTGTTGTGGTTAGACTCCGATTACAGGTTCTTTATTTACAAGTACATTTTCACATGTAACAAAACTTGAGTTATCTGATATGATTGATGTAGACATAGATATGTTTTATATTATACCACCAAATGGTGAGATACCGCTATATATTATGGAAGATTGTATTCTGACTAGATTAGAGTATTTGAGGCTCCTAAGTGAAGGATCTGCTAATGAATTTGATGGGAAATTTGAGTACTTATTAGAAAATTCTACCTACGATAAAATTGGACATTTTGTATTAAGGTAAGTATATGTTAGAATTTTTTAGACAATCTTTAATAATTAAATATAATTTAAATATTTTATTAAAGAATAAATAATATACAATTTAAAAAAGTTCATGTGTCTAAAGTAAAGGAATTAAACACAGATAGAACTATAAAAATCTGTACTTCTAATTAATTAAACATTGCTGTCTATTGTTTTAGGTTATTAGCTTCTACATCGTCAGATTTATGTATATATTGGATTGGCAAAGAATCATTATTATTTAAACATAGATTAGATAGTCTAACACCTAGACGACTGCATAAATTATTAAAGCAAATTACATGGAAACTGCAAATATTTAAAGATAAGAAAAGTACAATTGACACGACTCTGATTGAGTTATGCAAATTTTATTTGCAGCCCTTAGTTTTTAAACATCTGACATCAAATTGTCACAACTGCGATAATTTTCGATACGAAAGTATGAATACAGAATGTTATTTATATATAAAAAATTTTCAAATAAACAAACTAATTTCTTATTTCTTATTTCATATTTCAGTAAGGTTCGAAATAGTGCCAGATTTGGTAAAAGAAAGAGAACTAGCGCTTAATAATGGAAATGTCATCACGCATTGTTCAGATTGGAAAAAAGTACTTCGATTATTATTTAGTAATTATGTAATCAATGAAATGAATATCATGAAAAGACAGTCACAACATATCATAAAACATGATCTTAGGTTCCACATTTTAAATCAGAAAATTCAATCCTATCTCTTCAAGGAAGGTGTTCCTCATGGAAAAGTAACTATTAATAATATAGAAGCAGAAGCACAGAAATTCCCATTATGTATGCAACATTTGCATTCTCTATTAAAAAGAAGACATCGTCTCAGTCACTATGCGCGTTTATACTACAGCCTTTTTCTAAAAGAAATAGGAATGACCCTAGAAGATTCAATTGTATTTTGGAAGCAAGAATATTCCAAGCCACATACTTGTACTTCAGTATGTTCACACAATTGGCAATCCAATGAGAAAAAATTTATATATAGCATCAGGCACATGTATGGTTTAGAAGGATCCCGAAGAACTTACAAGACGCCTGACTGCAATTTCATTTGTGTAAGTACAAAAATGTCACACAAAGTCTTTTCTAATCTACATAAACATTTATATTATTAGAATTACTTTTTCAAACATCGAAACTATTGTAGGTTGGTATTAGTGGAACAACATACGAGGGTGGTTGTCCTTTTAAGGATTTTGATAAGAGTGTACTCAGAAATCTTTTACAAGCTTCAGTAAATGAAGATGAAATTGAAAAATTTATAAATAACGTATCTACTAAAGATCCAGAAGTTCTCTGCACTACATTTCTGAAACTCGTACGCAAAGATGACATTAACGACGTCGTTATCAAAAGTCCAGTACAATACTACCAAAGAATGATTAATTAATATTAATTCTATCTTCGTAATGAAAAATGTATACAATTAATGCCTTCATTCGTGCCAGTATTTTTTGTTATTCAATTCAAGATGTTACTTATATATATTTTGTAGATATTACAAAACAATCATAAAGATAAATAAATTATATTAATGTTTAAACAATTATTTGTTACTAAATGATTGCAGAGCATCTTCTACAACACAACGACTTACACCATCTTCAACTAATACAGCATGTACTCCAAGTTTACCAACTTCCATGATATTTCTAGCCTCATCGTCAAAAAATATCATATCTTTATAATCAGTGTGAGAACTCTTTCGAATGCTGAAAGCAACATAAATTGTAGTTTTAAACTAGTTATAAGTTATACAATATAAGTTAATACAACCTAATACTTTATGAATATTATACAAGACTTACTTCGAAAAATGTGTGACTTTGCTACCAGGAAATATTTCAACATACTTGAAATATTTCTTCCAGCCAAATGCATCTATTAATTGTTTAGCCCCCTTTATCTCTGCTGTACGTGATGCTATACCCAGTTCATATCCTTTTCCTGATAACTGTTTTAATACATCAGGAACATCAGAGTAGTGGTCTACGTCACGACCACGTGCATCTATTACTTTATTTCGTGCTCTAAAAGTTTTCTTCTTTAAGTTGAACAAAAATTCTTAAAATACTACATAATCTTATCAATTTTTAATGCACGCACCCTTTCTTAAATGGTGGCTCTACAAAACTGTCTACCCAAAACGGCCACAAGGTATAATCTGAAATGTAATATCCTTTCCATTTCTCCAAAAATCACATTCTAAATAATTCTTATTATAACATAAAGAAAAAAGATAATTATTATAAATGTGTCATACATCTAAATAGTAATGTTCACGACTTTGCCTGTATATACCTAAATCAAAGACGATGATTTTCGGTTTTTTCTCCATTTGTTTCTTGATTGACTTACAAGGAGACAGACAAAATTAATCAATGACAAAGCACTGTCACTAATATGAGTAATTTTCTTAGATAAATAATAAAACTAGAAATCTCTCTCACACGGTGAGTGTGAAAACCTAACTTGACTTAATTCCTTCCATTACCATCTGCACTTATTTCGACTAGTAAGTTCTTATTCCAACCACTAGAGGGTACTAGAAACAATTTTTTCAAACGAATACTCGTAGAATTAATTAACGGTCTTCATCAAGTATAAAAATCACATTTTAAAGGAAACAATCATGATTACCACAATTTAATTGCTATTGTTAATGTTAGTATCAGCTAATTATTATTTTGATTAACTCATTTGCATAATTAGTTTGGGGAAAAGCCATCACATAAAAACTTATACGATTGCATGAAGTTTATCTGATAGATCTGTCACGCATCCACGCTCGATCTATTCAAAATATATTTACATATAATAACTATTCAGAAGTTTTCTTGATGCTTTCGATATCACGTGCTTAATTGTTTCCATACGATATTATTACAAGTAATAACTTAAAATTGGATATGATGAGATAAGTGACGCTACAGTCACGTGGAAGTCACCTGAGTATCTCTCATTTAATAAAGCAAAAAGAGAGAGAGAGAGAGTCTAATCAATACATTTAATTATATATTAATGATATATACGTACTCAGCGATAATTCCGTGGTAATTGTGCTTCGCCGCTGCAAGCAAATATCGAAAAGAGGCACACAAATACACAACAAAAGCACTACAAACCGCATCGACCGCACTGATACTGTATTCGTTTATTCGCATTGCATGCTCCAACATGCTCCAACATGCTTCTGCCTTAGTTTGTACTCACTTCACTCCGACGAGCGCGTTGGAGCATGTTGGAGTATGTTGAAACACGCGACGAGAAGAAACGAAGCATGACGTAACGGCTCCCGCAAACTGAACGCGATAACTGACAAAAACAATTGCCACATGGCGACAACGAAGTTATCGCACTAACCAATCATTCTATTGGCTCCCGCAATAAAAAACGCGGGAACGCTTGCCGCGCGGCGGAAATTGTCGCACTGACCAAACATTTTATGTTCTTAAGTCGGCCTCACTTTGCAAAACTTCTAGAAATTATGCAATACTACTTCCACCGTGAGGTAAAAGTTGAATTGAGCTCAATTTTTGTCGCGCGGTGAAATTTTGTTCGGCTAGCTGCTTTGTCAATTTGAAAGCGCTCATTATCTGCAGAGATAGAACTATTCTTCTAGATCTGAAAGTATGGTCCAATCAGCGTGAAGAAAATTTCCAACAATTGCAAAATAAACGTTCTACTAATCGCAGTCAACCATAGGTCTGTTTTTTATTGTTTCATTCTCTAAACTGCACACGGTGCAATAAAGTCATCGTATTGGCTGCAGTAAAGATCAGAATGACGCTTGTGTCGACTTGTGTCATCAAATGGAAAGCACCCAATACGATGGCAAGATTCTAATCCAGCTAGCAATCCAGCAGAAAAACAAGCATCGTGTGCCGCAGGCTTAAGTTCGGATCTACAATAGGTGTTTTAAGCCTTAAGCCGTAAGAAATTGACCAACTACAGTCGAATGCGAGGAGAATAATTGATTGTGATTCGTCCATTCCTTATGACTTAAAACTTAAAAATCTATTGTAGATGTGGGGTAAGGGCTGCCGCACACACCTTCCATAACAGTAATGCTGGATTCACATTGCATCCAATTTGCGTCGTACGACGCTCTGCAACCAAATCCAGCATAACCATAAGCCGTACCGTAAGTATTAGCCAATCAGAATTAAGAGTTCAAAAAAATTCTCGACTGTGATTGGCTAATTCTTATAGTACGTCTTATGGTTACTGTTAGCCCGGATCTACAATAAATCTTTAAGCCTTAAGCCATAAGAAATGGATGAATCATAATCTATTATTCTTCTTGCATTCGACTGTAGTTGGTCAATTTCTTACGGCTTAAAACTTAAAACACCTATTGTAAATCTGGACTTACAGAAGGTGTGTGCGACAGTCCTACAGGCTTTGGCACATAGAAAAACTTAAGACGTAAGACGTAAGCAGTAACAAAATCAACATGTTGGATTCGCTATTGCTTAAGGCCAGTCTACAATACACGGAGTAAGAAGTAAGAGTAAGAAATTGACCAATCACAGTCGAATGTGAGAAGAATAATCGACTGTGATTGGTCAATTTCTTACTCTTACTTCTTACTCCGTGTATTATAGATGACGCCTCACGTATGGTCTTACGGTCTCTATTGTGATTGGTCGATTCGCTTACTACTTAAGTCTTACGCCTTAATTTTTTTTATGTGCTATGGCCTTAAGTTATTGTGAACAAACGTGTTTGTTTCATTTCAATTTATTGCACCGTGTGCACCAGTTCAGAGAGTGCAGCAATAAAAAACAGACCTCATGATTGTTCCAGTTTGTTTCAAAAGAGGAAAAAAGGTAAGAAAACTACTGTTAGCACTTCTGCGAATTGATCATTGATTAATTTCATCAGAAATTGGTGAAAGAGGCCCTTAAAATGACATATTTGAACGTTGAAAATAGAAAAAGCGAAGATGCTGAGTGTATAAAATACAAATAAATGCGAGCAGACCTCTTATTTTAGGCTCTACGCACAATAGAAAGAATACAGAATTAGGAATAAAGAATAAGCGATTTTAACTTACCAGAAATCGGATACATCGGAATACACGGTTTTTGATAGGTTGAAATCGTTTATTCTTTATTCCTAATTCCTTATTCCTCTATTGGTCGCAGGGCCTTAATGGGTGCTTTCCATTTGGTGATACAAGTCGACACAAGTGTCATTCTATCTTTGTCACTCTCTGAATGTCAACAAGGATAGAACGACGTTTGTGGCCTAGTTTACACTGAGGGTTCGATCCAAGTCGGAATGTAAGAACCAACCAACTGCAGTCGAGTATTCCCTTGTCATTCGATTGTAACAGGGGAATGCTCGACTGCAGTTGGTTGATTTGCTGGATTCACCCTGGATCCGATTTGCGTCGTACGACGCTCCGCAACCAATCAGAAAACAAGATTCCGATGATACGAAGCAAAATCCATCGGAATCCTGTTTTCCAGTCGATAAACTAGGCCTGTGTCGACTTCTGTCGTCAAATGGAAAGCACCCAATGTTTGGAACAGCTTGTCGTCATCTGTTGGCATGACTGGTATTCGCCATTTCAAGCCGACCAACGAGAACCAATGGGAGTCGTCATACGCTACTATTCCAACGTTCAGCGCCCTGACCATTAATTTAAAGTGATTTTCAGTTGTGCTACCGTTAAACGGTTACGAGTGTTCGACGTGTTTACGTTGAATCGTTTTTACGAAGTCGTACGAGATGCCGGATTTTAAAGAACAGTACAAAAATCCTCGTTCAGGATTCGGCGACACGAATCACAGAAGATATCTGCGTGCTTGCAACTACGATAAATCTCGTAAGGAGGCCAGAGCACGAACTTTCGACAAACGTCGCAACCTGCAAAACGATTCGCCAACGAACCTGCAGCACGGTAAATTGAAGAATTCTCATTTAACGTGACTTACATGTGATAATTCAACATCGCCAAAGCTTTCCTTTCTACCAATGTAGTTTAATTCCAATCTCGGTTGAACTTATTCTTCATCTTTTTTCATTTCTTTTGCCTATTTTTATCAATTTAAATTAATTTCAAAATCTTTGTTTAATTTATTCCTTATTCTTTTTTAATCCATATTGGTAAAGAAACAAGCATCAATTAGATTAAAAATCATAAAAGACTAGGAACTAAGCTAGATGTTTAATCTTAAAATTTAACTAATATATCAGATATTTTTACTTCTATTAAGTCAATTATCAATGTTGACAAGACAATTATTTTGTGCAGTATAAATTATACATATCTGAGAAAGTGTTATTAAATTAACATTGTCCTTATAACACTCTTATCGGATATTTATGATTTGTACAGCAGAGTAATTCTTTTGTTAATATTGATAACGACCTAATAGAGATTAAAACGTGTTTTATTTGGTCATTGTTCAAAATTTTAGCAATAAACATCTTCCAGTTTAGCTTATAGCTTTTATTTGTCATTTTGACTTTTATTTACCCCCTTTTAATTTTTTATCTAGATTCTATATCTATATTCAGTAAATATCTATGTTTTAAGTCTTTCCTTAAATTGTGATAAAATACATATTTATTTTGTGCAAACTGATTGTAATGAAATGTTATACATTGATAATATTTTTTTATATACAGTTGGTATATGTTTTCTAGAACATTTTATTGCTTTTATTTTAAAGAATTAATTAAATTTTAATTAAAATTGAATTCTATGATATTAATGGATTTATAGAATAATCTGTTATATATTTATGATGTTCATTTATCATTATATGAATGGAAAATTTAACAATACAAAGATCAATAATTCGATGAATTAATAAAATGTGTTACAATATTAAACAATGACTATGTTTACACAGCATCCTTAATCAGATTTAATAATATCCATAGTTATGAAACTGATCAATTACTATTCTTCTGAAATGACTATGATTCATGAAATTACTGTTGTTATTAAACCTTATGAAGAACACCATATAACACATCAATGTGTTCTAATTTTATAGAAAATAAATATTATTGTAGTTGTATGTATTTATGACAATAAAATATGTCATTATTGTATATTTTTTCGTGTGTATGTGTGTGTGTGTGCATGCATGCATGCATGCATGCATGCATGCATACATGCGTGTACATACTATAAAAGATAAATACATAAAGAGATATGATTATCACATATGATTTATATGTAAGTTTATATTTACATTTTAAGTACATATATTTGAATTGATATTTTTCTCGATTGTTATATATTTATATTATGAAATTAAGTAATTATAAAAAGGAAAAATTTATGTTATTTTTAACAGAGGTTACATCTACCATTACTGATGAACGTATGAAAAAATTAATAAAATGGAGAGAGGAACGTAACAAAAAAAAGAAGTTGGAAGCTGCAATGAAAAAACCAGCTTTTAAAGTTGGTGTTGTTCACCATTCCTTATGTTCTCCAATAATCAAAAGCGGCGTAGCAATTGCAAAAACACCAAACAAAACGGAAAATTCAAACTATATCAAAAAACGAATTACAAGAGCTACGGAAAAACGATTACTTGCCAAAGCAGCTACTCAACAAACGGTAAAGGATTCAACTTCGGTGATAAAACCCTTTAAAACCTTGACTTCTTGTACCAAGAAATCATTTGCCCCTGCTGATTATTGTTTTAAACCTCCATCTGGTTTGCAGAAGATGCCTCTATTTGGTCTTGTACCAATGAAAGGAACGCCACAAGAGAAATATCCATCATTGCAAACCCAAACTTCTAATATTACAGAGATTTTTAAAACTCCTATACATCCCAAGTTATCATTAAATAAACAAAAGTCGTCACAGAAATTAAGTGAATCGATTATTCGAGATCCAGAAGAATTAAATACAATTGAAGCAATAGAAGTGTCATTAAAAGACCAGGCAGAGAATCAAACAGACACACCAGATTCCTTACACGAAGAAAATTCTTCATCAAGCAGTACCGATACAAAAACGCCACCAAAGATTACTTCAACACCTTTTGGAAAAGAAAATTGTGATATGGAAGATCTTATTTGCTTTTCGCCATATCTCACACGAACCCGTGGCAAGAGAAACTCTAGAATAGAGGGACAGCAACGGTTGGGTATTGGTCGTCGATCCGATGAAATTCCAACCAAAGATACTGTTATGAAAAATTTAAACATATGTGTGGAAGAGGAGGAACGTACTGCTCAGTATTTCATGCTTATTGTGAATAAAGAAACTGACAGACTTAAAGAACTCTGTAAGAAATGGTTGGATATTGGAGTAGAGAAGGATGTCTCAGAAGATGCTATGTATGAAATACAACAAGCGGTAGGACAAACAAATTTATTGATAAATAAAAAATTTGAAAGATTTCGTGGCTTAGTACAAGATTGCGAAACTGGTAAAGGAGAAATGCTGGTTACATGTAAAGATTTGCAAGGATTTTGGGATATGACGTACATGGAAGTCAAGGATTGTGACATGCGATTTGAAAAATTAGAGCAACGTCAGAACAGAGGATGGCAGGAAGAGGAATATATTGTTATCAAGCCTGCTGTTAAAAAACAAATGGCTATTAAAAAACGAACCGTATCATCAAAACCAAGTTCATTACGATCGTTAATTCTAGCTGCCAGAAAAAACATGGAAGAAGGAACATTAAGTAAAGACATAATTTTACCGCAAGATACACGTTTAAGTGAAAAACCAAGTAATAGAAAATCTTTTACTGAACTTCGTGATGAAAATACCAGTATTCGACGTAGCATAAGTAGATTTAAATCCCATGATCTTGAGAGAAAATTAACTCCTGCTCGACGCGAAAGCTCTACTAGAGTAAGTTCAATACAGAAAGTGCAATTTTCTGACAAAACTAAAAGAATGAAAAGTCCATTTGCAGCTATGAAAATAAGTCAAATGTGTAAGACACCCGAAGTTCAATTAGATGACACAATATCGTATGTTAATTCTGATCAAACGCCGGGCAAGAGCATATTAAAGAAATCAGAAGAATTAGAAAATAAGGAAGCACGTATAAAATCTGCGCATAAAGTCAATTTTGATGATCAAGTATGTCTTGATAACATCCCTCTTAATGAAGAAATGCAGACTAAATTAAATTTATCTGCTACATTAACTAGAGTAGATAGTTCAGATAAAATAGATCCATTAATATCGCCACCTATTAATGCCGAAAAACGATTAGACTTTGAAGATTCTGGCAGTGACGACGATTTGAACAAATTAAAAATCAAAATAAAAACAGGAAAACGAAATAAACCTAAATCATCTGTTCAGAACACTTTAGATACTATTGAGCATCTATCTAATGACAAATCTTCAGTATCTATTAAAGAATTATCATCAGATAATAATGAGAAGATTGTATCATCTAGAAAAAGCCTAAGAAATCGAATTCAACATAAGGACACACCAAACAGGAAAAGTGTAGATACTTTGTTTTCACCTTCATCATCAGCTAACAGAGATGACAAAATGGCTACTACTGAAATAATTTCAAAAGACATGGAAGATGAAGATTTAGGAATGAAAGTACTTAGAAATAGAACTATCCTGGCAAATAATACTCCTAAAAGCAATAGAAGTAGTAAAATGGTAAGCTATGTTTTTTATTTTTCTTCTAAGCCTATATTACATCTCTCTCATATGCTTGTGGTGCGCACGCTGATTATTCAATTGCCAAGCATATGGGACTTACAGTTTTAATGCCGGTTCCGAACAACAGATTTTTTTGAGAGATATTCATGAGCAAGATACTATGAGTAAATATTTTGGTTCCTACCAGAATCGAATCCGGGACCTCTGGCATGATAGACCAGTGCGCTATCTACTATGCCATGCTCGCGCTCTTATGTTTTTTAAAGATATCTTTTCAATATAGTCATTCATAACACTTGATATTAAATATAAAATAATTATTTAAAAAAATATTTTAGAACTTTTTGTACAATTTTTTTACGTTTATTTATATATGTATTTAACATATTTATAATCTATTAATTGAATAAATAATAATTAAGAGAAATATTTTTTTAGATGACGCCGAAAAAGACAAATATTGACAAAGAAGAAAATGAAAATCTGGTGAAATTTAGTAGCAAAACATTAAAATTACTGGAAAAAAACAAAGATAAACATATGGCACTAAATACAAACGATACAATGCAGATAGAAAATGTAACATTGATAGGCAATACTTCTAAGAAGAGATCACTTCGAAATGTTGCATTTGATGGTAAAACTTATATATATTATTACAAATATGCTTCTCTTGGTATACGTATATTCAGTATGTATTTAATATAATCATATTTTGTTACATAGAAACTTGCGTAGTATGTACCGAAAATAAACCGGTGCTACCTATGACTCCTTATTCAAAACGTCGTAGCAAAACCCTCTCAAGACACTCCCTCAAGAATCGGAACAAATCGATTGATACAGTTGATGAAGATCTTATATCATGGGATACACCAGACAAAAAATATCGTAAATTTTTGTAATATATAAAAAGCGTAATACTTATATAAAAAAAGAATTAATCAAAACTCATTTGTTTCAGGTCCTCGCAGGGTTACTAGATCATCTCATTCAAATAATTTGTAATATCTTTTCATATATTATAACATTTATATGTTGTGTTTATATAAATTGACTATCATATTATAAAAACGTTTTACATATTACGACATCTAAGATGTAATATATATCTACATGTAATAATTGTATTATAGAATATTTCATTTATTTTGTTTCCATACAATGTAGAATTTGTTTTAACATTTTCGATTTCATATCAATATTTTGAATTTATTGGTATTTACATAGTCTATAAACTTTTAAATATTGATAATTCATAAACGATTGTGAAATTTTATAAAAAAATAGTTATAGAATAAAGAAAGAAAAAGCTGTAAATAAAAAAATAAATAAAATTATGTTCAACTATTTATAAGTGAATGATTTAAAATTAAACCTATGGTTGCTAAAATATTGAAAAACTAACTAAAGTGAAATGTTGACGATAATTATTAAACCGTATTTATCTTTAATTGTTAAATTGCGATTATAAGACTTGTTTCATATAACTTGAGTAATATAATAAAAAATCATTAATATATTTGTGTTATTTATACAATATCTTTATTTTAGACCGTATATGTGAGAAACACAATCAATACTAGAAATTTAAAATGCCTATTATGATCGAAACTGGATCTTCGTTGCTTAAATAATTCAATCTTGAATTACTAATATATACTATATATGTACTTGCATATATACCATATTATAGTCTTTTTCAAAAGATAATTAATGAAAAATTTTTTGCATAGGGGCAAAATGGACTAAACTGAAAAGAAAAGTCCTTCGCCATTTTACTTTGTAATTTTCGTAAGTACTCAAATACTACCAGCTTTACAGAAAACCTGAAAGAGATAAAAATTGTTTACTGTATTCTCATAGAGCTCTAAGAATTTTTTCAGAATTTTTTATCAACTTTTTAGTATTGCATTTTCTTATTTTTACCAAC
>NW_017300244.1:1088999-1091649 GCF_001594075.2 Trachymyrmex cornetzi
AAAAATTGCAAAATTGTAGAGGACTTTTCTTCTCAGTTTAGTCCATTTTACCCCTATGCAAAAGATTTTTCATTAATTATCAAACACCCTGTATATTATAAAGATGTTAATATGTTAAAACTGTTATTTATGTTTGTTAATCGTTCAAATATTATTTAATTCTATAAAATTTTTTACGGAAATATTAAATACATTTTAAAAAAAGTGAAATTTTTGGTTAAACCAATAATCAAATTGGGAAGCAAATCCAATAAAAAATCAGTATTGATCGAGGCAAATAAATCTCAGTGATCTATATTCGCAGCACTATTCACAAGAAGTGTAAAATCTAAAATTTTAGTGCAGTAAATTCCTCATTGTAGAAATGAAATTTTTAAATATGATTTTACATTATTTATTATAAGATTTTAGTTTATACATTTTGACTCAGTGAGAAACTCTCAGAGAGAAACCTGAGACAGGACATGAGGACCTTTTTTCTGTAATCGCAAATTGCTCCCGCGCGCACTACTGCCCTCTAAACAAGTGGATGTCCGAATATTCAAACAAGTTAATTTAGCGAATTTTGTCTTATAATACGCGTTTACATAAAAACAGAATTGCGAAGTTACGGTTTTTTATGCAAATTTTCAGCCCCTTTTTACCAAACATAATTACTAGTATGTAAATTTATTCCAAAGTCTCTATAACCACTAATCACTAGTAATTAATAAAGTCTTTAAATACACTTAAAAATTTCTAAATGAAAGGCATAATAACTCCACGAAAAATGATTTTATATATTGGTTTATCAAACAATTGACCACTGCTATACAACACCTTAAGTATGGGTCTTTTTTTAAAATTCTGACTTTTGTAATAACCATCATATGATCATATGCAAGATACCATGGGCTGCTAATATGTATAAACTATCGTATCTTTAGAACATCCGTTATATTTATGTATCAGGAATAGTTTTTTATTTTTGTATTTGCATTGAAAAGGACGGAAATTGTTGATTGAAACGTATGCACTCTAGTTAAATAAAAAAATCATTTCTTTTGCGCACCGTTAATCGCGTTGGCTCTTTGTTAGCAATTTTTGTCTCCTTTACTTATTATATTGTAACAAACTTTTTTATATTATGATACCAATAGACAATTCCATTTACTCTAATTATTTTCTATAGGTATATATTCTTTATATTTTTTAATTTCCTATATTTTACATATTTAAAAAATACGAATATTTTATTATCTTTTGTCTTTACTTCTAAGTGTGTCAAGATGTAATATTTGAATGTAAAATATCAGGGTTGCTACAGAAAATAAATTTTTAAATTTCCTGACTTTTCCAGGTTTTCCAGGTGAAAATGAAAAACTTTTTAATATAAAATATGTAAATTTTAACACATTTAAAGTCAAGAATTGTAGGAAAGCTAGCCTATATTATTAAAAACAACGCAAAAAAGGCTTAGTAGCATACTAAAATTTTGGGTGCTAATTCAAGCCAACAAAAAATTAATTAGTATTGGAAAAAAGAATGCAATTACGAAAAAAAATAATCAAATAAAAATACTGAATAAAATATAAATTTTAATTATTTTATTAAAATCGTTTAAAGTGTGCAAATTTTGAACGTATTTTATTATAAACGTCAGATATAATATTAAAAAATTATAACAATTATTTAGAATATTAGCTGTTTAAGAAAATTGTGAGCAAATTAAAAAATTCCAGACTTTTTTACATTTTCCCTTGACTTTTCCCGGTTTTCCATGACTAATATCAATTTCCCTGACTTTTCCCGGTTTTTCAGGTCTGTGACAACCCTGAATATGTTTAAAAAATATGTCAAAGAAATGACCACATCGAATCAACCTATTTTTTCATTATTTTCATGTTATTGAGCTTGAGTATTTACAATCAGAATCAAAGCGTTCACATTGACCTATGAGTTGACAATTAATAAACAAAATTTGAGCCCTTAATAGTTTTTATGAGTTGAATAGTTTTATTTAAATTAACGAGATATTCTGAGTAATAGCAGAAGCAACTTGTACAGGAACGATTAAAAATAACTCGAACTAAATGTAACATAATATTAAAAATTTAAAAGTGCATGCACAATAAATTTCATAATTAATGAAGAAGTATTCCGGATTAAATTTATCCTAATCTGTTATAAGGTATCTATTTTAAGGCAACGGATGTATGGAATGCTATAGATATCATATTTTTATCCATATGTTTTTATTAAATTGATGCGTACATGCATCTAAATATATGTATAGTATATTAACGAAAATACCACAAATCCATTACCTCAATAAAAATATTAATACATCACTCACCAACCTGATGCGCAACGGCAGAGTTACATATGCAACGTCGGTATGATGATTCTGTAACAAAAGAATATAAAATCTCAATTAAAACAGAGCAGAAAAAATCAATCAATATTTTAAAATATATTTACTAAACGCAAAGTTCTCTCGAATAAGCATATAATAATCATACAATTTTTTAAATATATAATTTTTATAAAAACCGAATATTTTAATTCATCATTCAGTTAGATATTTATAAAATTTACAAATTTTTTAAAAAACATAAAAATACATAATGGGTGCATTCAGTACTATAACCGCTCACTGAGCGCTCAGTGA
>NW_017300244.1:1091890-1097637 GCF_001594075.2 Trachymyrmex cornetzi
ACTTGAACGACACTCCCGAAACAAACGCGCGACGCGTCGAACCGGCTGCGGTTCGTTCACTTTCAATTTAATCGGCGACGAGGGTACGTTAGCTTCCCCATCGTTGGATTTTTACACGAGGAGAACGATTTTACTCAAGTATCTAAAAATTTATCTAGATATATCATTCAGATAGATCCGAAAATTTTTAGATTTGAGAAAAATCGTTCTTTTCGTATAAATATTCTCTGCGGGTACTGAGCCCTCCCACCACGTCAAGGTCGTACCCGTGAGAGGGAAGATATCATTTGAAAAATGTAATAAACAACTGTTATCTATATATTACCATGCAATTATAGGTTAACTATTAGAAACGAATATCAAACACACGTCAATTTGTCACCATTGCGAAATAAATTCCGAGCAGATAAAAGGGCAGAATGTCTTATTACGATGTGTGTAAAATATTAGGTGTTAAACTTAATTCCTGCCGCTCGCTACTATAGAGGGTGCTGGCTCCAACGCTGGCGAGTTTCGACGATGAAGTCATATGTCTTTTGAAGTTTAAACATCGCTGAAAGTGATTCAATCCTCAAAAGTTAGGTTTCTCGATGCCAAAGAGATTTTCCAATCGATTGAAAATGAATCGCGATAAGCTGTTTTTCCGACATGTGCTTCTTCACTACTTCGACCTCAAGAAAACCGCAGCTGAAGCGCATCGCTTATTATCCGAAGTGTATGGTGATGAACTCCATCGGAAAGAACATGTAGAGTTTGGTTTGAACGCTTCCGAAACGATGATTTTGATGTGAGAGACAAAGAACGTCCAGGACAGCCGAAAAAATTTGAAGATGTCGAGCTGCAAGAATTGCTTGATGAGAATCCAGCTAAAACGCTTTTAGAGTGGTCGAAACAGTTAAATGTTACTCCAAGGCCGATTGAGTGACGAATTGATGCAAAAAAGATCATCCGTAGCCAACAATCGACGCAAAGTCATTTTGTTGCATGATAACACTCGACCGCATATCGCGAAAAGCGTGAAGCAGACACTTCGAGAGCTTGAATGGGAAGCTCTCCAGCGTACTCTTCAGACTTGACACCGTCAGATTACTATCTCTTCCAATCGATGCAACACGCACTTACGGACACACACTTCTCCAGTCACAACAAAGTCCAAAAATGGGTGGATGAATGGATCGCCTCGAAAGACACCGCGTTCTACCGTCGTGGGATTGCCCTGTTGCCAGAGAGATGGGAAAAAGTAGTAGAAAATGGAGGAAATTACTTTGATTAAGGTATTCATTCATCTTCCCTTCGAAACAAATCAATTTTGGAGACGAAAAAACGGCAGGAATTCAGTTTAACACCTAATATGATTAGAGTCAATGGAATGGGTTAGAGATTAATAAAAAAGAGAAACGTTTCTTTTTTATTACCGACAAATAGTTCCAAAGTTATGTTTAATTTTTTATACGGATCGTATAATGAAAGGTGCACGAAAACAAAAAATTAATTAAATTATTAATTACGTAAATAATACTAATTGTGAAAGCAGCAATTGTATTATTTGCATGAGAGTATTTATATTAATATTGCTTTTTTATGACTCCGTTCGTACAGACAGGATAGCCGTGTCGCGTGGCCGCCCTTCTTCACATTTCTTTTTGAAACGTAATCGCGAAAAATGCTAGACAAAACGTTGTATTTTATGAATACTCATAGTATATGATTACTAGCTCGCACGATTAATTAATCATAAAAGGATCAAGATGACAATCATGTATCACAGAACAAATATTTCGTACGGTTCATTCATCCTTTTATGAATAATTAATCATGCGAGCTAGTAATCGTAAGTACTGTAAGTATTCATATATAGTACAACGTTTCGTATTATGGCTGGGTTCCAAATTTACTGCACTGAAAATGCTACAGTTTACGTTACGTGAACTGTAGATTTCCAGTATTGACAGTCAATTTTGGAACACAGCCTATATCCAGCATTTTTCGCAATTATATTTCAAAAAGAAGTGTGACGAAAAGCGGCAAGCGACCCGGCCTGCCTGTACGAGCCTCGGTAATGGAATGACTGTGCGGTAACTCTACGCGTAAACGTGACGCGCCGTCTGTCCACCCGCCCGCCCGCCCGGCCGTAAAACAAACCCCAAAGGTCGCGCGCCGATCACCCAACTGTCGAAATATCAACGAATATTACAATATCAGTAAAATAATCTATTCGTTACATTTTTAATATTCTTCAATGAATAGACTTTAAACTTATTGTACGATTTATGCTTGATTTCGTGAATTTATTACGCACACAACTCACTTACATATATCTTAAATATTGCGAATTGTGTTGCAATAAGCGATTATTAGTTTGTAATAACTTTTTGTTATACGAAATCCGCAACAATGTACGCAATATTTTTAACAAAAGATTAACGCATTGTGTTTTTGTTACTTTTACATCGTTTAATTCTATCATTTACGTTTTATTCCGCATTCTTTACGCGGGAAAAGTAATTTATATTTAAATTATATATCTCTAAATGTATACCCGGAATAAAATGTTTTATATTTAATTATATATAATTATATAAAAATATACAAAAGTATATATAATTATGTAAAAAATTGACATGTTTTTTATATAATTATATATAAAATATGTCCATATATATGTATATCATTTTTTCCCGTATATGAATGCTATTTATATCCATGTTATATTCCAGTCCAAATTATTTTATAATTTGAAAAACATGTTTACATTTACCTTTATTTAAAGAATCTATAACTTATTATTAATCTTTAATTAATTATAAATCATCTAAGAAAGCAATAAAAATTGAAATATAATGTTGGGATGTCAAAATTACCCAGTTTAGTTTGTTTAATTTGTTTCACATAATATAAAGTAAAATTATCAATATACTAATGTACGGTCGTATTTAAAAAATGAAAATGTTTAAAAAAATATTTTTAATAAAGATAAAAGTATTATTTAAAATTTATTATTTTAAGTAACTTTTTTGGACCTATTTCTTAATTATATTTTAAATAAGTTTTTGTAACTTTATTTTATAGATTTTTTTTAAATAGACCGTATCAGTCAGGGATCGGTTATGTTAAAAACAATTTTATTTAAAATATATGTATTTTAAATAAATAATACAGTATTTATTTAGTATTTATTATTTTAAGAAACTTTTTCTGACTTATTTCTCACTTAATATTTTAAATAAATTTTTGGAATCTAAAGTAACGATATTATCTAAAGTTCTATATTATCTAATATTGGTCACACGTATGTTTCAAAGAAAAATATGAAAAAAAGCGGCACGGCTACCTGCCTGTACGAGACTCTGTAAGGGTGCTATTTTATTTGCGCGTTTTTGTCACACAACAAATGTATACAGAACAGAGAGGTCCTCAGATCTCTCTATCCCATAGCCAACAGGCTTGAAAAATTTCTGCGCGGTAACTCTACGCGAAAACGTGATGCGCCGTGCCGTGCCACCCCGTGCCATCCCCAAGGCCGCGCACCAACCGTCTAACTGTCGAAATATTAATGCATATTACAAAGTAAAATAATATATTCTTTACATTTTTAATGTTCCGATTAATGAAACAATTTCTTATATCTAGTTTTAGTGGCGCGAGTCATTTAATGTGATATCATAATTATATTGTGATACAACGAGGAACATATTTGAAGTTTATTTTATAATTTTAAATATTTTGTATGTGAATGTGCTGACAAAAGGCAAGAGATAAAAAAAGGTTTTTACTAGCGTGGTTTTGGTAAAAAGTATTAAATATCTTATTAATCATTATTTAATTTTTTCAGCTAAAAAATTAATTTGTGACACTACTATTACTGCAATAAATTATTCTGTTTCAAAAATTCTCTAAACTCTTACGTATAATGCCGATGATGGCTCGGTAAAATAACTGTTTAATGACTTATTTAAAAAATATATAATAAAAATATAATAAAAAATATAAAATAGATTCGGGAAACTTAATTATTTAAAACACTAAATAAGAAATAGATCAAAAGTGTAGTTATTTAAAATAGTAAATATTAAATAACTCTCTTTTATATTTTTTATTTATATACTTTAAATAACTTTATCTAATCTTTAGTACACACTTTAGTTTGGGTACCCTTACTGTACACGTTGGGTCATCCGTGTTCTAGATTAATTTTCATTTTACAAGTATATAAAACTTATTAAACGATTTCTGTGTGAATGATTCATATCTTATTCTAAAATAAAAGAATTATTTAGTATTCATTATTTTAAATAATAACACTTCTAACTTATTTCTTATTTAATATTTTAAATAAGTTTCCAAAAACTATTTTTTATTTTTTATTTTAAACAAGATGTATCAGTTTTTTATCGATTCCTACGATTTTATATTTTAAATAAGTTTCTGGAACTTATTTTTTATTTTTTATTTTAAATAATTTTTTTCGTAACAGTTATTTTATCGAGCATTATACGTCAGTTTAAAGAATTTCTAAAACATAGATAATTTGCAGTAATAGTGTCTTAAATTTATTTATTAATTGAAAAATTAAATAATGATTAACTTAATCTTATTATCTTGTTAAAGATTATCTTGATTATCTTAATTATCTTGTTAAAGATATTTAATACTTTTAGCCAAAGCTGTATTTAGCGTAAATTGTTTCGCGATATTAATTGAAAATTTATATGTATCTTTATATATAAAGAATATATAGAATATTTTATCAATCTTTATTTTGAATTATTTAAAAAGAATAATGAATAAATTGAGAGACATAATGTTGGAACATCAAAAATACTCCACGCGAATAATTATTAATTACGTTTAAAAGAACCGTGTAAGTAAAATAGGATTGAACAAGTGCCAGAGATGCGCGAGATGTACGACGATACCCGTTCGTCACAATCATGTAAGTACGAATAATTGAATAAAAATTATGTAAAAAAAACCACGCTATTAAAAATCTCTTTCTACTTCTTGCCTTTTAACAGCACATTGTAATTAATACGAAATATTTGAAATGGTAAAATAATATCAAATACGACCCAAGCAGCAAAACAGGGCATCCTGACCAATCCAAAGCAAAATTGCCCTAATTAAGACAATAATGACTAAATTTTGACCTAAAATATGTCATAAAAGTAATATTATATTTGAGGTTTTTTTCGCAGGTAAAAAATTACCTAATTTCAACGTATTAATGTTTTCAAAGTCCATTTGCGTTTAAAGTGTTCTTGATAGGTAAAAAATTACTTAATTTTGATCTAGTAAATTCTCTCAGAATCTGGTAATGATTAATAAGTTTCTGAGGTTATAAATTACCTAATATCGAACTGTATTTATGCCTTCAAAGTCGAATAGACTTTCAAGTTGTCAAAATAAGGTAATTATTGACTTAAAGACATTCGTTGATATTTCAATGATGTCACTGCTAACTTCGAAGTCGAGATTACCAAGGAAAGTTACCTATTAGGTAAATTTAGTCAACACTTGATCCAAATGACCAACAAAATTGACTTCAAAGTAAATTGAACCAGTCTTGCCCTAAAAGTCCATATAACCCTGTATGTCAATTTTGAGTCTTCTACTTCACATGCTTGTTTACAAGCATCCGACAATTCGTTGCTAGGCAATGCGCGGCAAGAAGAAGAACAGTGGGTGTCGCCAACGAAATCGAGCCGAAATGTGCAACTAAATCCCAGCTCTGATATAACAAAATCGAA
>NW_017300244.1:1097897-1102069 GCF_001594075.2 Trachymyrmex cornetzi
TCTATTTCTTCTATCTTAGAAAGTAAGCAATATTTTTAATCATTTCCAACCTACAAATCAGGGAACAACTCTATTAATTTGCTAAATGTAAAATATTAAATTAACAAATAATTAATAATAAGTAATAATATTTCAAAATTTTCTCTTTTTATGGCGCGTTTATTTTAATAATTTAAAATAAAAATCTATACAGAAAATTTTCATTCGCATTTGTATTTACGTCATATGCCACGCGAAAATCATCTTAGAAACTGCGAACTAATGACGGTACTGCTTATACAAATATCACATTTGATGACTGTTTTCCTTCATCTTTACGTATAGAATCATGGAATATATTATGCAGCGTTGCCACTCGCATGTGTTCTCAAAAGAAAAGAAACAAGATCATCCGCGTTAAAAGGAAGACCGCAAGACGTGGTTGTAATTAAGTTTAATTTAGGACACAATTAGTATGAAATTACCAAAATATTACCAATACTCGATCTCCTACTAGTCCATTTGACCAAATCGAACTATGACCTATTGGGCAAAATGCCTTCCATTACTTAATTAATACTATTAAATTACCGTCTTTTCATTCCCCACTTACGTCAGATCGACGTAGATTTAACGTTCATTAGGTCAGGTCTAACAGACTTTCGGACCTATCTGGAGGTCAATTGAACGTATTTTCGACTAATTTTGCTGCTTGGGGAGTATGTTCCACGGTGTATTACCATATAATTACGATATCACATTAAACGACTCGCGCCGTTAAAACTTATAGATATAAGAAGTTGTTTCATTAATTCCGCGACGAAATACTAATTGGATTTTAATTTATTTCACATAATATAAAAAAATCAAGTTTTTAATATATTAATATACGGAGCTCGATCGTATTTAAGAAATAAAAATATTTAAAATGCATTTTTAATAAAAAAAGAGAAAGAGTTATTTAAAATTTATTATTTTAAATAAAACTTCTTCTGACTTCAAATAAATAATATGTTAATAACTCCTTCTTCTGACTTATTTCTTAACCTTTAATGCATACCTTAGTTTTAGGCAACCTTACGTATTCGTAAGGTAATTAATTCGTGTTCGTAGATACTTATTTAATTTTCATGAAATAATGCGACACGCGAAGCGACTTGTACAATACTTTCGTCCCCCCACCCTCTAAAGTCGCCGAGCGAATACCAAAGTGATGACGTATAGTCAACTATCGCGACGCGCGGCACGCTCCCCCACCATGCTCGCCACGTGACACGCTCCCCCTAGCTGTTCACCGGCTGCTCACCTTCATCCCTTCACTGCTTCACTTGTCACCCGGCGCTCCGCCGCGTTGTACACCGTTCGAATATCCAATTGTCGCGTATGAAAAATATTCACGGTTTATTCAATTATTTTATATTTTACGTGATTTTGACAAACGGGTATCGTCGTACCCGTATATAAATATTTCGCGCTTTGCTTTTGGCATCTCTGGTATTTGTTCAATCCTACTTTACTTGAACGGTTTTTTTAAACGTAATTAAAATAAGCTATTATCAGTTTGTAATAATTTTTTATTACAAGAAATCCGTACAATGTACACAATATTTTTAATAAAAGATTAATGCCTTGCGGCTTTTTGTATCGCTTTAATTTTATCATTCACGTTTTATTTCGGATTTTTAATTCGGGAAAAGTAATAGATAAGTTTTATTCAAATTTACAATGCAATGCGAGATTTGTTGAATTTTAAGACCCAAAACTTACTACTTGTAATAAACATGCAGTGATTTGTAATTCCTGTACTCTATATGTCTATGATTCTGTTGCGTACCTATTATGTTTATAATATGCATGGGTAATGAAATAATAACTCGCTCTACACTGCAAACACATAGCAAGACCAACTGAAATATTTAATTCTTTGTAACATTAATTTATGCCAAATATTCTGCTTCTTACATTTCAAATTAATTTTGTTCATTATATGGATATTAACTAAACATAAATTTATTTAAAACATAATTTTATTCTTGCCAAAACGTAAAATTTTGGCACAAAATAATACTGATAAAATAACTAAAATTAATTAATATTTTTTTAATACTTTTGATTAATACTTTTCAATTAAATAAGAAGACTTGTACTCTTTATGTTGAATTTAATATCTTATGATAAGCAAAATAAATTTGCAATGTAAGAAGCAAAATATTTGGCACCAATCTATGTTATAAATAATTAAATATTTCGGTTGGCATACAGTCTTGCTACGTGATTGCGTCGTACAATACGCTATTATTTCATTCCTCATTCATCAGAAAGAAAATATGTTCGCAACAGAATCACAGATATATAGAATACAGGAATTATACAAATCACTGTTCTATTTCAATTAACATCATATTTTTTACTTGAAGCTTAAACTTCAATCTTACATTATATTGTGAATTTAAATAAAATTTAACTATTATTTTTCATGGATTAAGAATGCGGAATAAGACACAAATGATTGAATTTAAAAGTAACAAAAAGCAAGGCATCAATCTTATTAAAAATATTGTATATATACTGTGCGGATTTTTTGTACAACAAAGTTCAATCTTCTTCACACTTCCTTTAGACACGTATTTGCGATAAATACTAAATAATACGAAACATATCATATTTTTGATTCCGAAAATTTGCTTAAAATATTAGATAAGAAATAAGTCTAGAGAAAGTTTCTTAAAATATTAAATACTAAATAACTGCTTTATTTTTTTATATAATTTAAAATACATATTTTGAATGAAATTTTTTTTAATACGACCTATCTCTGATTGATGCGATTTATTTAAAATGAAAACATAAAATGAGATCCGAAAACTTATTTAAAGTATTAATTAAAATAGGTCAAAAGGAGTTATTTAAAATAATAAGTACTAAATAATTCTTTCATTTTTAGAATAAGACGTGAATGGCAGAATTCAGTAATTCAAAAATAAGAAAAAAACAGCACAGCGTCAATCTTCTATTAAAAATATTGTGTATACTGCGCGGATTTTGTGTAATATAAATTGTATTAATCGGAGAACATTAAGGGGATGCTGGAGTGTGACGGTCGAAGTTAATCAAGGTCGATAGTATAGACTTTTTTAAATTCCAAATTCGATAATAGTGACATCTTTCATTCATTTCTTATACTTATTATATATCGTTGTGTCTCACTCAAACGCATTCATATGTCCTTATCTAACATATTGCAACGCTATCTCTTAGAAAGAGACGGCGTACATGTAGACAACAACTAAAATACTGCTCGGTTTCATGGCTAAACAGTCATACATCGTCGATTTCTCACGCGCTAGACACACAATTTCGTTCCTTACGCTAATCTTTTTATTTAGGCGTCAAAACTTAATTCTAAAGATACGACTGTAATCGTCTATTTATTCTACATGTACTCCTGCCCTAATTTCGAGCATATAACGTATAATTTTTTCACGAAGTAAATGTTTGGTGAGCTGATAGCACATGGATACAGGAATCTGTAATTTATTATTTTTCCCAGTTTTGGACACAAAATACACCAGGAGCAGGTACATTAGCACGGATATTTCAATCGTGGAGAAGGAATTTTTATTCTGTGAAACTAATTCAAAGAACCGCGCAAGGAACATAAACGCTTGTTTTATCGGTAAAAAAGAAGACTCTAGCATCCCCTTAAAACAGTGGATCGATTTCAATGATTACATCGGCTTCAGAAAGAGCTTTTGCTTTCGCTTTGGATGCATCCATGATTGCCATAACGAAGATTATGGCAAAAACGAACGACAGATATGACAGTCGCATCTTTTAATATTTATTAAAATTCAAGTCATGTTCGCCTATACATACGTTTCTGATTTGTCGGCGATGTGTAGAGCTTATATAGCACAAGAAACGAGATCTAAACATGGTTTTCGTGTCCAATACTGAAGTATTTATATTTTATATTACAATGATGTTCAATATACATACATAAATCTTACACACATAATTATAACATTTTGATCTTATGCGAGAAAAATATGAGATATTAAAATAAATAACATAAAAAATTAAATATACAAAATTAGATTAAACTGTAGAATACTATGTATATAATACATCAGGAGACGCGGTAGTGGCTCCGGCCATGTTCAAAAATCAAAAATAAGAGATAAGAGACACTA
>NW_017300244.1:1102278-1102566 GCF_001594075.2 Trachymyrmex cornetzi
CCCCCTCCCCCCCCCCCCTCCTCCCCTTCCCCCTTTACTCCTCTTTTTTACGCCCTATCTCACTTTCTTTCGTCCTCTCGCTCTTTTGTTGGTCATTTCTCACCCTCGCCTGCTGAAAGTGACCGATGGTCAGTCAGGCTCGTAATCTTGACAATGTTAATATGTGGGAGGGTCAGGGTCGTCGGAGGTGTGAATTGTCCATTTTAATTTTAATAGTTTTTCATACTCTCGCCTGCTGAAAGTGTCCGATGGTCATTTAGGTCTAGGTATTTACCGCGTCTACGAAGA
>NW_017300244.1:1103114-1103506 GCF_001594075.2 Trachymyrmex cornetzi
CGCCATCGAGGAAAAGGTATTCGCCGTCGAAGAAATGGATGTCTAGGTGTTTACCGCTGAGAGAGGGGGCGTCTAGATGTTCGCTGTCAAAGAAGTGGATATCTAGGTGCTGTCTACGTGTTCGCCGTCGAGGAAGTTGGTGTCTAGGTGTTGTCTACGTGTACGCCTTCGAGGAAGTTGGAGTCCAGGTGTTCGCCGTTGAGGAAATAGGCATCTAGTTGTTCGCCGTCGAAGAAGTAGGTGTCTAGGTGTTGTCTACATGTTCGCCTTCGAGGAAATTGGTGTCTAGGTGCTCGCCGTCGAGGAAATGATGTTAATGTGAGATGGGTGACTGCTAAATCGCCGTATCCGCAGTCGCATGACAGTGCGCATAAATCGACGTGTTACACTGT
>NW_017300244.1:1105234-1105651 GCF_001594075.2 Trachymyrmex cornetzi
GATATATTAATAAAGGTGCCAGTTCACAGTTTAAATGATTATCTAACAATATATATTATCATGACAATAAAATATATCAATTCTTGAGTCAGTTACAGATAAGCTATACGGTTAAAAACTTTACTGATTATTTCACGTAATATATTCACTTCCTTCTAGAACTTTCTAGAAAATACCGTTCTAATATGATACTTTTCGTACTTCAAATGGTGTCATTATTGAGGGGATCGGCGGAATAAAGGTCTAATTATAAAATCTTGGTTTACTATATTTGTATTATTCCTTATAATACTCTGTAAAAGGGAACTCTGTAAAAGTTTCGACATTATTTCGAAGTGGACACCGAGAAGCTCATCAAAGTTTTTTGAAAGCAGGCCGCCATGTTCTTTTTCCGAGTCATTAACAAATTGGTACTCT
>NW_017300244.1:1106085-1106874 GCF_001594075.2 Trachymyrmex cornetzi
ATAATATATCAGTTACTTTTCATAATAATATATATTGTTACATAATTATTTCAATTGTTAAAGGTTTACATTTTTGAAGATCTGCTTACATTTTTTAACATGGCTAGACTTTTCATTTTAATGATAGCTTTGGGCTATATATTATATTCAAAAATAGTATAAGTTCAAAACTATAAAAAAGAGCATTGCTATTTCTAGAAAATAAAATAATAATCGTATTATTTAAATCAGAATTACTGTCTTTCGAGTAAATAGATGCTTTGGGATTGCTTCTTCAATGACTTATTATATAAATTTTTACATTTAATCAAGTATTGTCAATAAATCGCCACTGGGAGACATACATATTTTACTCATCATTAAAATATATAATTAAAAATTTACATCTCAATTTGATATAGCTACGAAATCAAGAGACACGGTAGTGTCTCGCGCCAAATTTTTTATATAAAAAATTTTATTTTCATAAAATTTTCTCATTTTGTGATGCTTCGTCTTTAATTTTTTTAGATTAAATGTATTCCATTGCAAATATAAAAGACTCTTGAATAGAAAGATAAAGCTACTATCATTTTGTCTCGTTAATTAAATGTTATATGTTGCAATAAAATATATGTTCTTTTCGCAATTTACAAAATACAATAGTATGTGTTATATGTTGCAGGAAATTATATATTCTTTTTCCAATTGGCGTAATTAAAGATTTGATTTGATTTTTTTTTATATATGCATATGTACTACTGAGGGGTAATTTATAATAAAAAGTTAACAAAATATTACCACTTGAAC
>NW_017300244.1:1107014-1108457 GCF_001594075.2 Trachymyrmex cornetzi
ATCTTATATTCTTATATGATTAATAATATATCTCTTCACACGTGTGCGTATTACTAGAACATATTATTTATTATCAACATTTTCTAAAAATAATGTAGTTAATAAACTCTATAGTATTCGAAATATTTTGTTAAATACTTTTTCTTTACTAACTTCAAGATTTGTTGTATGCTTTGGAAACTGAGATACAGCTGAAGATGTTTAATAATAAAGGAAAATAAAGTAACATTTATTAACATTTAATATTATTTAATTTCAAATTTTAATTATAACAAATGTTCGAATTATCGCCCACTTGATTCAATACATGCTTGAATACATCGGATTATGAATTATCGCACTCTTTCAAAGATCCCGAGATAGTTGCGAGTATAAAAGATGCGTTGGCGTAGTTTATCTTTATTGGCCATTAGAACTTTATAAATCAATCCTAATATGAACTCATCAGTCCTAATATGAACTCAGCATTTGTCTGAAACATTTATCCATTAATAATGATATATTATAAAAATTGTTATTGATTTTTTTAATATCTAATATTTAATATATGTATTTTTGGAAAACTTACATAATCTGGCGACACAGTCAGATTTTCCTATAAAAAAAAATAATTCTGTTTATATTATAACTAAAACATATACGCAAGATATTTCCGATTAATAATTTTAAAAAATATGATATGAAGAGACAGAGAAAATTTTCATATTTTGCTAAATCCGAAAAACGCATTTTAACTACAACACTATAGAGGTTTAACTACAAAAATTGCTTATATACAATTGCTTACTCATAAATTGTATAATTTTGAAATTAAGACACATTGAATATTAATTTAATCCTTAAATAACATAATTATATTACGTTAAATTAACACTCGAATATTTAGTTACCTTATATGTACAAATATATATACTCCTCACTTTTTAAATTTAATACATATGCATTACTTGTAAAAAAAATAGTAAGTATTACTTTAGAACTAATAAAAATTTAAAAAAGGATAATTATAAATACATGTTCTAAGTTTTCAGATTTAAAGTAATAAACTAATTACGATTAACAACAAAATGTATAGTAATTTCTGTAAATGAAACAATGCTCATGCTGTAAACATATGGTTTCATTCCCTTTTGTGTATTTCAGAAATAAATAAACATAATATAGAAATATATCATAGAGAAATACGATATAATACGTAGAATTAAAATTTATATTTGCTTAATATAAGATGATATTATATATATGTATATATATACGTATATATATACATATATGTATATGTATATATGTTATTGTGTAGTCTATATTTTAGAGAGTCTAATAATTTCTCATTTTATAAGTGCAACTTGTTCTTACGCAACTATTCTAACGAACTTGGCCGCCTTTTTCAGAAACAATTATCCATTAATAACGATATATTATAAAAATTGTTCTTGATTTTTT
>NW_017300244.1:1108525-1108975 GCF_001594075.2 Trachymyrmex cornetzi
AAATAATTCCGTTTATATTATAATTAAAACATATACGCAAGATATTTCCGATTAATAATTTTAAAAAATATGAGATGAAGAGACAGAGAAAATTTTCCACATTTTGCTAAATACGAAAAACGCATTTTAACTACAACACTATAGAGGTTTAACTACAAAAATTGCTTATATACAATTGCTTACTCATAAATTGTATAATTTTGAAATTATGAGACATTTAATATTAATTTAATCCTTAAATAACATAATTATATTACGTTAAATTAACACTCGAATATTTAGTTACCTTGTATGTACAAATATATATACTCCTCACTTTTTAAATTTAATACATATGCATTACTTGTAAACAAAATAGTAAGTATTATTTTAGAGCTAATAAAAATTTAAAAAAGGATAATTAAAAATACATGTTCTAAGTTTTCAGATTTAAAGTAATAAACTAATTAC
>NW_017300244.1:1109177-1109971 GCF_001594075.2 Trachymyrmex cornetzi
TTGTAGTCTATATTTTAGAGAGTCTAATAATTTCTCATTTTAAGTGCAACTTGTTCTTTCGCAACTATTCTAACGAACTTGGCCGACTTTTTCAGAAACAATTATCCATTAATAACGATATATTATAAAAATTGTTCTTGATTTTTTAATATCTAGTATTTAATAAATGTATTTTTGGAAAACTTACATATGACCGCCAAACCAGATGTTCCTATAAAAAAAAAATAATTCCGTTCATATTATAACTAAAACATATACGCAAGATATTTCCGATTAATAATTTTAAAAAATATTAAATAAAGAGAGACAGAGAAAATTATCCCCATTTTGCTAAATCCGAAAAACGCATTTTAATACAACACTATAGAGGTTTAACTACAAAAATTGCTTATATACAATTGCTTACTCATAAATTGTATAATTTTGAAATTAAGACACATTGAATATTAATTTAATCCTTAAATAACATAATTATATATTACGTTAAATTAACACTCGAATACTTAGTTACATTGTAAGTACAAATATATATACTCCTCACTTTTTAAATTTAATACATGTGCTTTACTTGCAAAAAAAATAAGTATTATTTTAGAGCTAATAAAAATTTAAAAAAGGATAATTATAAATACATGTTCTAAGTTTTCAGATTTAAAGTAATAATCTAATTACGATTAACAACAAAATGTGTAGTAATTTCTGTAAGTGAAAAAATGCTTTTGCTGTAAGCATATGGTTTTATTCCCTTTTGTGTATTTCAGAAATAAATAAACATAATATAGAAATATATCATA
>NW_017300244.1:1110109-1110766 GCF_001594075.2 Trachymyrmex cornetzi
TATTCTAACGAACTTGGCCGCCTTTTTCAGAAACATTTATCCATTAATAACGATATATTATAAAAATTGTTCTTGATTTTTTTAATATCTAATATTTAATAAATGTATTTTTGGAGAACTTACAAAGTCCACAGGAATCTGTAAAGAAAAAAATAATTCCGTTTATATTATAATTAAAACATATACGCAAGATATTTCCGATTAATAATTTTAAAAAATATGAGATGAAGAGACAGAGAAAATTTTCCACATTTTGCTAAATACGAAAAACGCATTTTAACTACAACACTATAGAGGTTTAACTACAAAAATTGCTTATATACAAATGCTTACTCATAAATTGTATAGTTTTGAAATTAAGACACATTGAATATTAATTTAATCCTTAAATAACATAATTATATTACGTTAAATTAACACTCGAATACTTAGTTACCTTATATGTACAAATATATATACTCCTCACTTTTTAAATTTAATACATATGCACTAATTGTAAAAAAAATAGTAAGTATTATTTTAGAGCTAGTAAAAATTTAAAAAAGGATAATTATAAATACATGTTCTAAGTTTTCAGATTTAAAGTAATAAACTAATTACAATTAACAACAAAATGTGTAGTAATTTCTGTAAATGAAACAATGCTTATGCTGTAAG
>NW_017300244.1:1111703-1115949 GCF_001594075.2 Trachymyrmex cornetzi
ATATATATATGTATATATATTTTTGTAGTCCATATTTTAGAGAGTCTAATAATTTCTCATATTAAATGCAACTTGTTCTTACGCAACTATTCTAACGAACTTGGCCGCTTTTTTCAGAAACAATTATCCATTAATAACGATATATTATAAAAATTGTTCTTGATTTTTTAATATCTAATATTTAATAAATGTATTTTTGGAAAACTTACATATGGCCACAAAACCAAACTTTCTTATAAAAAAAAATAATTCCGTTTATATTATAACTAAAACATATACGCAAGATATTTCCGATTAATAATTTTAAAAAATATGAGATGAAGAGACAGAGAAAATTTTCCGTCTTTTGCTAAATCGGAAAAACGCATTTAACTACAACGCTATAGAGGTTTAACTATAAAAATTGCTTACATTAAACGAGTAATTAAATAATGGATAGTCCACCGTCGTAGTTAAGGTCGATCCTGGAGAAAGCAGAGGTTTTGCTTCCGCTTCGGATGCATCCATAATCGCCACAACGAAAATTATAGCAAAAACCAATACTGATAGATATGGTATTGCCATTTTTAAATATTTATTGAAGTTCAAGTTATTTTCACCTGTACGTACGTTTCTGATTTGTCGGCGACGTGTAGAGCTTATATAGCACAAAAAATGTAATCTAGTCGTGGTTTTCGTATCTAACACGGTAGTACTTACATTTTATATTGCATAATGTTCAATATATGTACATAAATTTTACATGCATAGTCAAAACATTGTTATCTTATACGGGAAAAGTATCAGATATAAAAATAAATATTATATGAAATTCAAATTATATACACAAAATTATTAAATTGTAGAACATGGCACGCTACGCGTATGTAGGTTTTTTATAGTTTTAAAATTATATTATTTTTAAATATAATACGTACATTATACTTAAAAATTATATAATTTTAAAACTAAAAATAAAAATATAATAAATTAAAATAAATAAAAATAAATAAATAAAAAGCAACATTGCTACTTCTAGAAGATAAAATCGTGTCGTTTAAGTCAGAATTATTATCTTTCGAGTAAACAGATGCATTGGGTTTGTTTCTTTAGCCATTTATTACATAAATTTCTACATTTAGATATTATAGTGTTATTCCGTTGTATACAACTCTAATATGGATTGAAAAATTTAGTGATGAGACCAATATTGCTGTTGATTTTTTTTTAATGGAAATTTTAATAACCATTATTCATTATAACTTGGAAGCGTTAATAATTGATAATATCAATGCGAATTGCGAAAACAATTGTATGTCTGGAAAAGAACATTGTTCGTGCAACCTTCGCAAAGCAAGAATTATTTCACTGATTCATAAATTCGGAATTTGAATTGCATTAGATATGTTCTATTTATTTAAATTTTTGCACCAGTTCATCTTTCTTCCTTTTATCTTCAGGAGGAAAGAAGAAGAAGAAAAATGAACTGATGCAAAAGTTCAACCAAAAAGAAGGCCTATTATTAAATTTGTAGTGTCAAATTTGACCTGATTTAAACTGCTGTTCCTCAATATTGTCATTATTTTATACTAATACGAAGTCATTATACAATTTAAAAATTAAATTAAATTTGATGTTAAAGATTTATCTGTTAAATTTAACTCAATTTGAATTGTTTTCCAATTGAATTTAACTGAATTCAATTGAATCCAAATAAAGTTTTCGCTATTCAAAATATGTATTTGGATGGATAAAATTTCAATCCATTTCAATCTGTTGTTGTTTATTGGGAACATATTTGGAAAATTATGTTTTTCCCGTTTTTACATTTTTATTTATACGCAGCACGTTCAACAACCTACAAAAAGTATAATAGGTTTAAAAAATCTAACGTATACGTACAAATTATATGGGGAGGGCTCCGATTGCACACATCGCATATTGCACACGTGTATCGTTGATTGGCCAATTTAAAAATAAAATAATCTCATTGGCAAAACAGTAAAAAATTACTAGGCACCAGTTGATATTAGTGGTGTGTACAATCAGAACTGTAGGCAAACGGGATCCTCCCAATTATATGTATATGTATAACTCTGTTAATACAATTTATTCGTACAATATTGGCCCTGTATTAATTCAATATATTCTGAATATTTAATCAGTTATTGTTAATAAATCGCTACTAGGAGAGATAGGGTAACTCCGGTATATACGCTGCACCTATCAAAAATTTAATTTATTAAGTATTATTTAGTATGTTTAGTAAACGAACTATATTAGTAAAAACTTTGTACTGTCTACTACTATGAAAAAAATATTAGAAATTCGAAATATTTATTTTTCATATTAAAAAATAAGCTTTTTGAAACCTTGTACTTTTGCTGCATATCCCATAGGGATGGGATATATGGCTACTCATAGAAGGAGAGAGGAGGTATGTACGGCTTATGAAAAATTTACAAATAATGCATATAAATAAAACGCGTATGATGACACAATGACTTATAAAATGTGTTTATAAAGTTTTATTAAGGAATAAGAATGGTAAATATGTCTATGAAGTAATAAATAATAATTACAATCTTCCTACATATATTACAAGTGTTAATGATCTTGAAAATGATCTTGTCGGCAATTTTCATAATCATAATTCATTCGTAATTGGGGCATCAAAATACAGTAGTATGTCGAGCGACAAGAAAATCGGGGATTCACCTTTTCAAAACTCTATCCTACGTTTTTATTAATATATGTATAATAATGACACCTTCTCGACGTAATTGGGGCATCAAAATACAGTAGTATGTCGAGCGACAAGAAAATCGGGGGTTCACCTTTTCAAAACTCTATCCTACGTTTTTATTAATATATGTATAATAATGACACCTTCTCGTCCATATACTTACAACGGTGACTGAGGATTTGAATTCCAGCTTAAACTACAAAAAAAAGTTTTTCGTTTATATATAAAATAAAAAAAATTCTGCTATAGTATAAGATTTAATTATGAAATGACTAATGCTTATAACATCTAATGTTTCTTTCGGATTGGTCTTACCGACTGCATTAGCTCTAGGAAAGGTGTTTGCTTCTTCCCCGAATGCGTGCATAATCGTCGTAACAAAAATTATATCAAAAGTTATCGATAAATAAAGCAATCGCATCTTGTATTATTTACTAAAGTTTAAGAAATATTAATATGTACGTTTGTGATTTATTGCAGACGTGTAGCCCAAGAAATGCAGTTAAGATATTGTTTTCAAGGATAACAGGTACCTACATTTTCTTATATCTTTATACATTTATTGTAGATATACAAATATTATATTTTGAATCATGAAAACATTTTCATTTTATGCACGAAATATATAAAGTTAATAAAACGATAAAGACTATAAACCTGAAATAATCCCGATGATAATGATTAATACGTAAAGTATGACTCAAATACATATATGGGTGGTACATGTGTCAGTTTTAAAAGTAGTATCAACAATAGAAAAACTATTACTATTTTATGAAAAGATAAAGTTGTGTCCTTCAAGTCGAAATGTTCGTCTGGGTGGATAGATATGTATTTGTTTTTGATACTAACTCACTATATTTTCTGTTGATTATAGCGTCGTTTCGTTTTATTTAATTTTAATGGATAAAAATGAAGATAGAGGCTTAGCCAGTTCCAGAAGCCTCGATCTATGTTGTTATGTGTTAAATATTTTTTAAATATAAAGTTTTTATTTAATTTTCCTTACCAACATTTAAATACAATGACTTTCTATAATCATTTAGTAATTAAATATTAATCAACGCAATAAAACTAACTTCTTATACCGTTCATCTATTTCTCTGTATAACAACGTTTATACGCCTCGGTTATGCTGGATTCACACTGCGTCCGATTTACGTCGTACGACACTCTGCAATCAATGAGAAAGCAGGATTCCGATGATACGAAGCAAAATTCATCGGAATCCTTTTTCTGATTGGTTGCAGAACGTCGTACGACGCACATTGGATACAGTGTGAATCCAGCATTATGCCTAAGTTATACATTGATACATGAAACTGGTCAATCACAGTCATTCCATTCTTCAGAGTAATAGTTATGATTGATCAGTTTCGTAACATCGATGTTATAACTTCGGCGTAAATCGAGCCGTGTAAACGCAGGGAATGGAAAGTTACTTTTTAAAAGTAACAAGTTACAGTTACTCGTTACCGAGTAGGAAAAGTAACAAGTTACCGTTACTAGTTACCGATTTTT
>NW_017300244.1:1116644-1117066 GCF_001594075.2 Trachymyrmex cornetzi
TGTTTGTTCAGCATCAGATAAGAACATGTACAAGTACTGTTAAATCTGACAATAGTTCTTTATCGAAAAATTCTCAGAATTATTGCACACGATGCAATAAGTTCAGAAAGTTCATCGTAACAGATCTATTGTTTCTTTCCGAACACACTCAGATCAGCGGGGCCTTGGCTGAGTACAACGTCATCTCCCAGAAAATCGAGCAACTTCTATTACACACATTTCCTGGTCTGTTTATCAGCCCGAGTCTTCGTTGATAAGCAAATTTACGTGATTTATAAATTAATGTAAATATTTTTTTCTAAGCTTTCAATCTCAGTTCTGTAAACTCAGTATTGTTTGTGCACGTTATGCGGTGAGTGGTAGAGTATCGTTTGGTCCATACGAGCTATAAAACTTGTGTAATCTACATTAGTTGACAGCTC
>NW_017300244.1:1117176-1118095 GCF_001594075.2 Trachymyrmex cornetzi
TAAAAGGATTTTTGATTTCGTTAAGTAAATTCAGAGATGTAAATTGATCTGCAAAATACCGACAATTTGGCCACTCCAGCATCCCCTTAAACCCTCGGTGGAAACTAAGCCTATGACAAGAGGTTTGTTCTTCTTGATACACGAAAAGTGTAAAGTGTATGTACACCAAACACTCCATTTTTTGGGAGGGGGGGAAATGTCGTGTAAAGTGTAGGCTTTTTAAGGAGAACGCCAAAGTGTACATACAACAGCTATTTACAGGGCTCAGTAAAATAACTGATACGACACACACACACACACGCGCGCGCGCACACACACACCTATTTAAAATATAAAATATAAAATAAGTTCCAGAAACTTATTTTAAATATAAAATCGTAGTAGTCGATAAAAGAGTGATACGATTTATTCGAAATAATAAATATAAAATAGGTTCCAAAAATTTATGTAAAATATTAAATAAGAAATACGTCGCAAAAAATTATTAAAAATATAAAATAAGAAATAGGACTCTAGAATGCATTTTATTTATTTAAAATATATAATAACTTTTATTTACAATGTCAAAATAGCTTGCTTTTTTATTTTGAATTTCTTTTTGAAGAATATTCTTATTTTAAATAACAAATTGTTTCCGACAATTTATTTAAAATAACCTATTTTATATTTAAAAGAAGTTCTTGAAATCTATTTTTTATTTTAAGTAAAAATTACATTTCAAAAACTAACTCAAAATATAAAATAAGAAATATGTATTTGAAATAAACATTTTAAATAGAAAATACAAAATATTTAAATAATTTTATTTATATCTTGATTTATGAACATACATTTGAGTATACATTTATAAGTTTATAACATTTCCGATTTTACCATTTCAGTTTTTTTATAACTATAGCTTCTAATTAGTGTTATTATA
>NW_017300244.1:1118650-1119343 GCF_001594075.2 Trachymyrmex cornetzi
GACTGTGATTGGTCAATTTCTTACTCTTACTTCTTACTCCGTGCATTGTAGACGGGCCTTCAGGCACGTGTAAAACCAGTGTAAAATACGTTCTTAAAGTGTATTACACTTTCAAGATAAACAGCGTGTAAAGCGGGGAGCACAGACTCTTGCATAACGCATGAAGCATAAGAAATTGAACCAACCAAAGTTCTCTATTACATGGAAGGGAAAGAAACGGAGAACTTCGATTGGTACATATTCTTATGCATTACGTGTTATGCGTTATGCAAGAGTCTGTGCTCCCCGCTTAATCATACACCTTAAGGGCTTCACACATGAAATGCATAACAGAGCATAAGCATAACATTAGGCCGCTAAACCAATGAGCATCTTATGTAAATCAATACGGCGACATTATGGTAGGTGCTCATTGTTCCAGCAGCCTTATGTTATGCTTATGCTCTGTTACGCATTACATGTGTAATAGGCCTTAACGTCACTTCCGACAAGAAGAACGCTAAAGTGTACACTTTACACTAAAGTGTACAAAGTGTAAGCAAGAAGAACAAACCTAAGAATAGGGGCTCTGGATGGTAACATAAGAGTGCCGTCACATGCGCCGTAACTTGCGTAAGCGTAACTTGCGCCGACCAATCATATCATTTCACTTGAACATCAGTTTCTGTCTAGTCACTTTATGCTTTTTACGCT
>NW_017300244.1:1119941-1120308 GCF_001594075.2 Trachymyrmex cornetzi
ACGGTAACTTGTTACTTTTCCTACTCGGTAACGAGTAACTGTAACTTGTTACTTTTAAAAAGTAACTTTCCATTCCCTGGTGCTCATTGGTCCAGCAGCCTTATGTTATGCTTATGCTCTGTTATGCATTGCATGTGTAATAGGCCTTAACGTCACTTCCGACAAGAAGAACGCTAAAGTGTACACTTTACATTAAAGTGTACAAAGTGTAAGCAAGAAGAACAAACCTAAGAATAGGGGCTCTGGATGGTAACATAAGAGTGCCGTCACATGCGCCGTAACTTGCGTAAGCGTAACTTGCGCCGACCAATCATATCATTTCACTTGAACATCAGTTTCTGTCTAGTCACTTTATGCTTTTTACGCT
>NW_017300244.1:1121046-1121341 GCF_001594075.2 Trachymyrmex cornetzi
GATCCGCTGCATGGGACATCACCCTAAGGCCTGTTCTTTTTGACTGAACTTTTGCACCAGTTCAACTAAAAAGAACAAGCCTATAGAAACCAGAAAATATTCTGGGATGCCGTCACATGTGGCGTAACCAGCATAAGCGTAACCTGCGTATTCCAGTAATTTACTAGAATACGTTATTTTTTATTTACTAGAATACGCCATTCTGAAAACCCGCATTCACATTGAGCGTATTTCGCGAAAGATTAGAAAAATGCGGAACTAATGCAACCAATTGCTGATTAGAATTTCTGTTGTA
>NW_017300244.1:1122217-1137737 GCF_001594075.2 Trachymyrmex cornetzi
TTAGGAGCTTTGTAGTCTCAAGCGCTGTGAGTGGCTCGTGTCCAATTGAGCCGTGTCCAACTGGGTGCCACCCCATCAATTTAGAGCAGTTCAGAGAGTGCAGTAGTAAGAAACACACCTCATTTTGGAGCCGCTCTCATGTGAGTACGCCGCATATTCGACCAAGTGGATACGACGAAATCGTAAACTCCGAAACAGCGACGATCGCGCTAATCGAAATCGAGCTTAGGTCGAATCTTTGAATTGCCTCTTCGCAATCGCATGGTGGTGATGGTGGTCGTGTATTCGCGTCATTCTCTCATTTACTGATTTTTGTCAGTGCTGGCGAGAGCGAATCGGCAAACGGTGTAAAGCGATTCAAGTGAATCGCTCCGATATAATTACGTGGATATTTTGAACGCTCGCTACTTATATATCTGTACGTTTCCCTTCATCCTATTCTCTATGAATACCTTAATGATGCGTGTCTATCGACATTTGTGTGTATCGACTCTTTATGTGTAACGAGTAACGTAAGAGACTATTATCTCAATTGATTGTCTCTCGAGAATAGAATAAATAGGTTGTTTCAGTGCATACGTCGTTGTTGAAGTTACTAATTAAATTACTTTCCGGTCTATTTTACTGGTTTTCACACTGATCGCGTTTGTCTTGGACAGAACATTTATAGTTTTTGTTTGATTTTCGAGAATATGATTCTCTCGTTGCCATATCTTGAAGAAAAGAATTAAATTTTATATATATACACATACACACATATATATGTATATATATATTTTTTTGTTTCTATTTTCTGCTTTATCTACTTGTATGTTAATGTACTCTCGTAAATTATGTGCGAATTAGGTTGCATTCTGTTATGTATATACATATACGTTCATGTATATATATATATGTATATGTTATATCTATATTATTTATAAATTTAAAAAACACACCTTTAGTTGATCATTAGGCTTAGGCCATGAACTTATAATTCTGATATTTAATTAGTATGTGCTGACTATATAATAGAGAAAATGAACAGTATACGTAGAAATTTTACTATACATTTCTTGAACTATATTAATTAATACATAACATATTTTACATATTTATTATTTGTTCTTGTTTTATTTTACACTCTTTACAGCAAACAAAATATAGTTATAACATGATATGTATATAAATTACAACAGGAATTTATTTTTATAACAATTCTTTCAATGTAGAAATATACAACTCCATAGTAGTGATTTCTTGCTTATACATCTAAAAGTACTAATTTCAATATAATTCTTTTTCTTATAACTTCCATATACCTCTATATTTCAGAAATGTCTGAATCTGATCTGTTAGCTGGTGACCACATTGATGGTCTAGATGGTCTTGAAAATGGCCAAGATGGAGATACTATTATGCAGTGTGACGGCGTGAAACGTGATTTAGGCGAAGCAAATGTTGACGATCCTGTAACTATTATTATTTTTCACAATATATAGTCATAAAATTCCTTTTATATAGTAATACTTAACTTATAAAATATTGTTCATAACTCAGGAATTAGAGGCGATTAAAGCACGAGTGAGAGAAATGGAAGAGGAAGCTGAAAAATTAAAGCAACTCCAATCTGAAGTAGATAAGCAGATGAACATGGGTAGTCCACCTGGTATTAGTAAGTTTCTAAGTTTGTGTTTTCTCTGTTAAAAATTATATGTACAGAGTGTCTAATAACGATTATAACAACAATTAACACACGTATACACACATAAGAACATAATATTCTTATTACATATCTCATTTCAGCAAGTCCATTAAATATGTCATTAGAAGATAAAATGGAAGTTGACAATCGGTCCATTTATGTCGGCAATGTAAGTTTACTATAATGCATTCATGATTATTGAAATTTATAGCATAATCCTTATAAAATGCATTTTGTAGTATATGATAATGTTGCAAAAAACTTGATTTCTTTTGTAGGTTGATTATGGTGCTACAGCAGAAGAATTGGAGCAACATTTTCATGGCTGTGGAAGTGTCAACAGAGTTACAATCTTGTGTAATAAGTTTGATGGTCACCCCAAAGGATTTGCTTATATTGAATTTGCCGAACGTGATTCTGTACAAACCGCAATGGCCATGGATGAGTCTATGTTCAGAGGACGTCAAATTAAAGTAATGCCTAAAAGAACAAATAAACCTGGTTTCTCTATGACAAATAGGTAATTCTTTGTTTTATAAATAACAAGTTCTAATTATAATTTATGAAATGGTATAAACTTATAAATAATTATTAGTTGATATTATGTATATGTAACTCAAATTTCTTTATTTGAATCTTACAACCCCTCGACACTTGTATTTCATTGCTTATATTTGTAGGGGTCCCAGAGGTGCAAGAGGCTATCGAGGTATGGCTAGAGGAATTATTCGCGGCAGTGCATACTTTGGATACAGGCCTACAAGGCGTCCTAGGTAATAATTAATTTCTATTTGATTTTGTTATCTTCTAATGAATACATTAGCAATTTTTATATCTTTGTTCTTTAAAAAAAAAAAAGAATTTGCTTTGTCTTCTATAAGTTCTATTACTTCATTTTTTTCCTGTAGGAGTTACAGACGTGGTTACTACATGCCATATTGACCATTTTAAAGTATGGCAACATTATTTTACAAGTGTCAAGGTAAGTTTTTATTTTAAGTAACGTATATGACAATTCTTATTTATCGCTCAAAGAAAAGTTCACAGTATAAAAGGGGTAATTTAGTTTTTCATTCAATTGTAATTAACAGTTTTATAGTTTCTTAAGAAATTTGCAAAAGAACATTTCTTTGAACGTTTTTAAATTTCCTGGAAGTTTTTGAATTTCATGCATTAATATAACTCAAGGAAAGGCCAGAAATGTTTGAATTTTGATGAATTATAGTAATATAATTTGAATCAAAATAAATTAATACAAATGTTTATATACATATATATTGTATTAAATCAAAGTTGTTTAATTAGACGTTTTTGAGTGATTTTTACTTATATTTCTCTTTTGTTCAATCTCTTATTTAATCATGTTAAATATCAAAATAAATGTATTTAAATATCAAGATAGATACAGCCTTATATCTATTAGGACTATTCAAATAATCAAATATTCTTTTAAATAACATTTTTTATAAACGAATAAAAAAAGTAATATTGAAGAATATAATTTACTGGTCATTCCTCCACATGACTTAGATTACAAAATTATGATTTAATAGTAATTATTCTTTAACTTCTAGTAAACTTAACTTTTAATATAATCTGATGTATCTATATGATCGAACTTAGTAATGTAACAAAATTAAAATTATGAAGAAATTAACAGTATATTCTCTTTATTCATTGGATGTAATGAAATATGATATCTAGATACATTAGTACTGACACTTGGCCATAATAAATATCTATACTGAAAAAAATAATAAAAAATATATACATATACATATATATATATATGAAGTTACAAAATAACATCTTATTTCGTTTCTACATATGGCATTTTTAGTCTAGCTCGATTAAAGAAACTTTAATTCCAATTAAATATGCACATATTTGCTATCTCATAAATCGAAAGTATAGAATATGGCCTTGTGAGATATAATTGCAAATTGTAAGTTTTTGTGAAAAATTGATTAACAATTCACACAAGAAACTTACAAACATGTATGTCATCATGCATTGTATTAAAAAAGAAGCGGTTAAGATATTTAAGTAAATTCTTATGATATGTCCACAGAAAAAAAAACTGATACGAAGGGAAAAAAAAAGAGAAAAACATCATGTCAAAAGAAAAAAAGATTGGACAGATGGGCACAATTAATTATATTTGATTTAATAATTATCACATAAAGCTACAAATGTAGAACAGCGATCATTCACTATTGTAGTTCAATAAATTTTTGTTAAAGAGTTTGATATTATTAAATTTTATTAAATTGAATTTTGTATCCGCCTTAAAACTTTTCCAAAATATTTTGTTTTACATATTCATATATATTTCAAAATACATTTAATAAAACTATTTGATATGAATAAATTTTAAGTCTTATATTTAAATATAATTACATTATTATTATAAATAACATTATAATATATATTATAATTACAGACGTTATATAATTAAGTATTGAAATGTTTGAATTTAAATTTCAATTCAGTTTTTGCAAATTTATGAAGTATTAATTACTAACAGTCTAACGTACTTATATATACATATATGCAAGATATCTAAACTTCAATAAAGTTAATACTACATCATTAAGTTTGCATAAATATATTACATGTGTGTTTATTAAAAACAATTATATTCTTAGTAAGTAGCTCCTACAAATAATACAATATTATTTAAAAATATATACTTGAAAATTTTTGTGTACACTTAAAAACAGAAACTGAAAAGCACTCTATTGATTTTCATATAAAAGAATAGCATATGAAAGCATATTTGTATTTTAGTGTGATCTTGTTTTTACATAATGTGATAGACATAATTATAAGGATAATTATATATAAGAATGTATGTGTTGTGTGTTAAGGCTGATACAACAAAATATTAATAGAACAGAATATTATAAAATGTAAAATTGAACTATTAAATATTGATATCTGAATATTAATATAATGACATCTGAATAGATTATTATTTAATTAACTACATATATAAACTGATATATATTATCTACTTGATAAAAAATCCTGTCCATAAAAATGTTATGAAACTATTAAAAAATTGAACTACAAAGTGAATGTCTAGAATAATATCACATAACTATAATTTGTAGTAAATTTTGTATGCATGATAACTGAAAGTTGCGCCAAGAAATTACGAATTGTCATAATTGCATTGTATGAGGTGTTTCAATTGCACATTGTAGATTTTTTGTCATGTGCAACTTTCATTTACTCAGTACTAACTATACATCTTCAGTTCTATCTTAAACATATTGCTACTAATTTGTAAGATGCGTGTAAAATATGTTCCTGCAATATTGATCCATTGTGTGCTAAGGTGTTAGGAGGAGTGCCGACTTTCAACATATTTATGAGACACATTTCGTAATGTTACTTCCATGTCGCTAAGTATTTTGCAGGTGCAGCGCAGCATCAGCATCAATTGAGTGATAATTGATACAAATTTCATGAACAATTTTTACGTTTCATTAAGGAAAAAAAAAGAATTCTTAAAATATGTGTAACATAAAATGTAAAATTAATGAGTGGTAAATAAAGAATTTCTTGGCTAATATAGAATTTTAGATATTTTAATGAAAAGAGAAAGAAAAGGATACATTTTTACACATCTATTTATTTAAATTTTATAAAATCAATACTATAGAGTTGATGTGTAATAATGCAATTACTAATCCATCAAAGAAAAAGCATATATAAAGGCTGGCATAGCAGTTTATTAACATTCAGTACCATTCAAATTGATATTTCTTACATTTTAAGTGTCAACATGTAATGTTATCAGAAGAATAAATTTCGTTTATATAAATTCGTAATATTTTAATAACAGATATAATCTAATATTAATATGTATTTCTCTTTTATTACAAACTCTGATTTTTGTATAATCTTTGAAGGCATATAATACACATGATCAATTTTCAAAATGTTTTTATTAATATTTAATAATGAAAATTCTATAAAGGATATTTATTAACAAAATATATTGAAGATCTGAATTTGAAACATTATAGGCTGCGTTCGGAAACGTCGCTCGGATGCCTCCGATGCCTTGGATTTATTATCTTGTCCTTGTTCAACATAATCCAAGGCATTGAAGGCATCCGAACGATGTTTCCGAACGCAGCCACAGTATGACAAAATAATTATTTTACCACCTTATCTCATATACATGTCCCTTCATTGAACTATACCTATAGCAAAATGAAGGTTAACGGGTTAGCCTAATTTTCTGGAAAGTACAAAAATTCTACAATAATTTTAATGTAATTCTGAAGTCGTAAATAACACTTTAAAATATCAATATTATACATAATTATATACAGGATGTTCTAAAATGTGTGAATCAGAATATTACAGCAAGAAAGTTTTGGACAAATTAAATAAAAAAGTTATATAAATTTTTATTTTAAGCAATAGTTTCTTGGGATATAAGAGTTTAAATATGACTAATTATAAATTATACGTTTGTTTGAATGGTCTGTGAGTATTAATGACCGTGTTGAAGTGCACTCACTAATACCACCACACACGCGATTCTTGGACAGGTAATCATCTAAATGTAATCTGTAATTAACCATATTTATATAAACTCTTATTACCTAAAGTAATCTAAATAATTACCGCTTAAAATAAAAATTTACAAATAACTTAATTTTTCTTAGTTTATTGATCCCTTACACACTCCCGAAATTTAGTCATTTAAATTCGGGATACCCTGTATGTAATTAGATGAATTATTCAAAAGAATAGTTTTCTTTTCCTCTTTTTCAAATAAAACAATTAATTTTTTCTAAAAAATTATATCTAAATATTACTATTACAAGCTATATAATTTATTTTTCTAAAATAATAAACTTGCTTTAGTTTTATTAGTTTATCTCATACAACTATTACTAAATAATTTTGATAATTTTCGAAGTTATACATATAATGCTGTATGATACAGAAAATGTCTATTTCTCAATTCAGATCTTCAATTCAACCACAATATCAACTCAATTGTAATTAAAATTTTGGATTTATGGTTTTTATGTTATGTATTTTGTTGATTGTAGTCTGTTTTTACTGTGTAATTATATTCATGACCATATAATTTTTATATTCATTTGGTCTAAAGAACAAGATATAGGATTTCACTAAGATAAACATTGACTAGTATACCATGTGGTATTTAATTTTCAAATTGGAAAGCAACAGCTATCGTTAAGAGTTTAATTCAAGCGTTTCCAAAATTGATTGACATAAACTTTGCAAATTCGGTTGTGTTGTATATTCTGTATGTGTTTTTTCCAATTGTTTTAAAGTTTCTACTCCTCCTTCTCTGATCAACATCACACAATAACGTTTTGCTGAAAATAAATATTACAAATGATTATTACGACATGATAATTATGGATTATTATGTATAACTTATTTATTTCAATAATTTTCTCAAAAGTCTTAATTTCAGAATTTAAAAAAATGTTACAATTTTGTATAGTTAATATATGTATATCTAATTACATTCTTATATAAAATAAATTAATTCTTAAAATGTATATTATACAAAACATTATTTTTAACATTATTATATAAAACATTATTTTTAAGCTTACGGTTTTTTGTGCACACGTGATGAATTGCCCATACTGCCCAGAGTTGAACAGGATATGCATCTGTACAACGTAACAATGGGAAAAATGGTTGGAAGCTGCGGTAAGCAACCATTTCTCCTTGTGGTGTTTGCCAATGAGTTACAGCATGAACCAGTTGATCCAATAATTGTTCCCTGCTCGGTTGTGATGGCATACTACACCAAGATCGAGGACCATCACTAAGTAAATGTGCAGCGATACCAGCTGCGAAATAAGATACATCAATGTGCTCGGAATCAAGCAGCATAGAAAGCATTTTTATAAACCGAGGTTGCATAAGTCGTGGTCTTAAATGATCAACCTAAAATACAAAAAATAAAAACATTACATGTTGACACAATGTTTCACTAAACATACAATATACATATTTTTATATTACAGGATTATACATTCATATTGAAGATTGATACAAACCTCTGCTATGTTGTTTAACAAACCAAGAACTTTAGTTTCCACACTAGATTCTCCTTGGAAGCTATCCAACACTTCAAGAAATAACTCCATTCCACCTTCATCAAGAAAAACCTTGCATGTAGCAGCACTCTCATCCGTTAAATTCCAAAGAGCGCTTAATGTAAATTTCATTGTAATATCTACTAATTTGGATTCAACCTTAGATCTAACCATTGCAAGCAATTTCAACATATATTGCGGCTGTGCACCAAGCATAGACGTTTCCAATGTCGATATCTTTGCTGCTAATATTGAGCAAATAGCCACAGACATACGATTCATGGATGCATCATCAAATGTTGACAAGCAATTCATAACTAATCTCGCACATCTGTTAAATTAAAAACTTGTAAATTAAAATCTTTTTTTATTTATTTGAATGTTACGAAGAGAGAAAGAGATATATCCATATACTGAAATTTCAATATTCATATATATAAATAGTAATATTAACTTACGTTTCATTCATTTAATATGCATAAGAAAAATTAAACCCATATAAAGAAATACTTTTTATTCATTTATGCTAGTATATAAATTTATTGTGATTTGGAATAAGCTACTCTTTTAATTTTGGTGTTTGTAACATGAAAATGAATGAAGATGTAGGAACAATTTTGTGAATAATTATGAGTTTAAATAAGATTTTTAAGAGTATTTTATCAAAATATGATGAATCAAAGGAAAGCAAGTTTTATAATAGAATAAAGTATCTCTTTACGCTATGCGTAAATATTCAAGTTTTAATACACAAGATAGAAAGATTGAATAAAAAATAATCGATAACCTTTGATATATGTATAATAAATAAGTGAAGACATCAATACATCATATCGCTAAATCCAAGACTATTCAAGTGTATATGTGCACATTCTCTTTTATCAACTTCCATTTACAAAAGATAGCATCTATTTTTATTGTTTATTTAACGTAATATTGTTATTAAAAATTTGCATATTACAGCAAATAATACGTAAAATATTGATAAACAGTTTAAAACTAAAGATATTGAAATCTCAGAATACTTAATTTCGAAATTATAGATTCATGTACAGAGTGATCCATTTTGATCAATCCAGTCAATTTTCTCCGAAATTATTGACACGAAAAAATTTCGAAGAAAATTGACTGGATTGATTAAAATGGATTACCCTGTATATATAAATTTATGTAAATACCTATATTTATCAAATGCAACATCCTGCAGGATTCTATCGCTACACAGGGTCAATAACGTATTCTTTTGAAGTTGATGATTAGTTGGATATGATTCCATTGCTAATAATGTCAATTCAACTATTTGTTTAAGTATTGATGGATGAATCATGAGAGCTAATTCACCCTTTGTAAGATTATAGATACACGCAGTAGCTGCCATTTGTACACGAAACTCCTGTGGATGTTCTCTCATTCCAGGTAACACTAATTTTATCACATCAACTCGTGGTTCAAGAAAATTTGGTGTCAAACGGAATAAGTTAAATAGACATTTTTGAAGATATATTGGTCTGTATGTATACCTCCTAAGAGCTTCCAAAATTTGAGATTCTGTTGCTGTACCACTGATCTGAAGCAAAAGACGAGATAAAATATGTATTATTTCATATGAATTGCATCTATCAAAAGTTTTTTTTCCTTTTCCTTATCAATTAATTGTTGATGATTATTATGCTATTTAGTTCGCATATTTATACTTTTATTTTTTATCTGTATAAGATATAAATAACGAAATTTCTAACAAAAAAATAGAAAATTAATTTTACAATTAGCAATTTTTTTTATATTTGCAAATGGAAATTGATTTGTTATGGAATACATATTTCATAGAATAGATGTACGAACAATTAATATCAAACACCAATATATTGTAATAATTTTTCTATAACACATACAGACATGTATAGTATACAAGAGAATATTTATCTTTAAAATTTAACATGTTTTAAGAAATAAATGACCAATACGTGTGTACACTCATCAGCTAAAAAATTATAACACTTTTTCGATAGGTTTCAGAATATAGCCTTCGTGTTGCAACTTTTTAGCTGATGAATGTACAACGTGGAACAAATTTAACATTTTCGACAATCAGGCGGATTGGTCTCTGTGAAGTTAGCACCTCAACTTCAAAAATCGGAAATTTTAATAACAGTACTGCTTACACCCTGAATAGTTCTACAGTTCCTGATATGTTTTATTAATAGTTGATTTAGGCCAAAAATTTAAAAAAATAAAAACATGCGGTGATAACTTCGCATGGCACCGCAAGATTCGTGAAAGTCTATTTTTTTTACGGAATCTTACAGTACTCGAAGAGAGAGTACTAGAGTTTCTGATAGAGATTAAAACAAGAGTTCCGGTGAAGTAAATATTTTTAAATAAATTAAAAAAAAAGAGCTAGCAACTCAAGTTTCAAAAAATTAATTTTTTTTGCGCCGTTTTTTAGTACTCGAAGAGTTCTATAGTTCCTGATAAGTTTTAGTGACATCACCGGCCATTTTAATATGTTTAAACGATTTTTTAATCCCAGCGCTGCTTTATTTTAACATCCAATACCCGTGTATATAATTTATAACATATACGTATATTGTGTTAAGAAATATATACTAATTCAAATAGAAGTCCTGCATAAATTCCATACACTACACACAAGCACGAACACGTACACACACCCACCACAAACCCATCACACACGCGCACGCGCGCGCGCACACAGGCACGCACACGTACACGCCAGGAGCGCGCGCACGCAACACACACGAACACGTACACGCACACGTACACACATGGGGTACAAGTCCGACCGTGCAACCTCCTCGCGGTATACCTCGGGTTATGCAAATGTCGGCGTCACAAACAAAACCTGATATATGAGATACTTTGTTCTTGTGATGCGATAACAGCACACACAGAATAAAAAATTGTTTAAACTTATTAAACGAGGAGTACACGAGTCGAAACCTACGTAAGTCTTTTCGGTACTATCACAGTACTGTCCGATAAAGCCGAAAAGTCGGCCAGTACTGGCTGTTTAGAGGTACTTTACTCTTGACGTGCGATGCAGTGCTAGGATTCAAAAATTGCTTAAACATATTAAAAGAGGAGTACTCGGGTCGACACCTACATAAGTCTTCGGTACTATCGCAGTACTGTCGGATAAAGCCGAAAAGTCGGCGAGTACTGGCTGTTTAGAGGTACCTGTTTAGAGGTACTTCACTCTTGACGTGCGGTGCAGCGCTGGGACTAAAAAATCGTTTAAACTTATTAAACGAGGAGTACTCGGGTCGAAACCTACATACGAGTAAGTCTTCGATACTATCGCAGTACTGTCGGATAAAGCCGAAAAGTCGACCAGTACCGGCTATTTAGAGCTACTTCCCTCTTGACGTGCGGTGCAGCGCTGCGATTAAAAATCGTTTAAACTTATTAAAGGAGGAGTACTCGGGTCGAAACCTACATAAGTCTTCGGTACTATCGCAGTACTGTCGGATAAAGTCGAAAAGTCGGCCAGTACTGGCTGTTTAGAGGTACTTTACTCTTGACGTGCGGTGCAGCGCTGGGATTAAAAAATCGTTTAAACATTAAACGAGGAATACTCGGGTCGAAACCTACGGGGTGATCCCGATTGATCACGGCTCGATTGGACACCACCAATCACAGCGACCGGTGCTTAGGAGCTTTGTAGTCTCAAGCGCTGTGAGTGGCTCGTGTCCAATTGAGCCGTGTCCAACTGGGTGCCACCCGAAACCTACATAAGTCATCGGTACTGTCGGATAAAGCCGAAAAGTCGGCCAATACTGACTGTTTAGAGGTACTTTACTCTTGACGTGTGGTGCAGCGCTGGGATTAAAAAATCGTTTAAACATATTAAACGAGGAGTACTCGGGTCGAAATCTACATAAGTCTTCGGTACTATCGCAGTACTGTCGGATAAAGCCGAAAAGTCGACCAGTACTGACTGTTTAGAGGTACTTTATTCTTGACGTGCGGTGCAGTGTTAGGATTCAAAAATTGTTTAAACATATTAAAAGAGGAGTACTCGGGTCGAAACCTACATAAGTCTTCGGTACTATCGCAGTACTGTCGGATAAAGTTGTAAAGTCGACCAGTACTGGCTGTTTAGAGGTACTTTACTCTTGACGTGCGGTGCAGTGCTAGTATTCAAAAATTGTTTAAGATATTAAAATGGCCGGTGGTGTCACTAAAACTTATCAGGAACTCTAGTACTCTTCGAGTACTGTAAGATTCCGTAAAAAAATCGACTTTCACAAATCTTGCAGTGCCACGCGAAGTTAGCACCGCATGTTTTTATTTTTTTAAATTTTTGGCCTAAATCAACGGTACTATTAATAAAACCTATCAGGAACTGTAGAACTATTCGTGATGCAAGCAGGACTGTTATTAAAATTTCCGATTTTTAAAGTTGAGGTGCTAACTTCACAGAGACGGCGGATTGTCGGCACATGATTTGAAGTATAAACAAATGTCTACAATGCATAAATTAATATTAAACCGAATGAGAACTACTTTACTCGTAATGATATAATATTATAAATTCAAAGGAAATAATATAAAAAAGATGAAATATGTCAAATTTTGCATAACTAATAACAATAATAATGAATAAGAATACTACTACATATCCATACAAATATACAAATACAATGTAATAAAAATATTCCAATTTTTCAGAAATTAAAATAATAGAGACAGTATAATCTTGCATAGCATTAATATCAATATTATGTCAACTTACAACAAGTTCAGATCTATAATCCTTATGTGTTGAATCTATAAAACTTTCATCGTAACAAGCATCAGAATGTACTAGTCCCAGAAATCTCAAACGTACATGTGATGCAATGAAATTTTTTAAATCTTTTGGATTTATATCATCTTTACCTATGTAATAAATGTCACACTTAATGAAATACCACATTAGTATAATTAACTAATAATTTTATGAAATGCAACATGCATTATCAGACATTATATTACTATGTACATATATACACAATTATTATTATATATTCCATCACTCACCTGATAAGTCTAAAGTTGTTAAATGAGGCATACAATTCAAAGTTTTTAAAAAATCTGTTATTTTTGGTTTAGCAGGTGCAAAAACTTCAAAACCATGCGAATCTTTCTCATCGGAAATATCTAAATGCCTTAATTCGTTTAGCTCCAGCAACACTGGTATTAAATTTCCACATCCACTTATCTTTAAATTATACATATTTAATGTCCTTAAACGATCTTTACATTTTTTCAATGGTGTTATATCGTCAACTCTTGTACAAGATATATCTAGGCTTTCTAAAAGGGGAAGATCTTCGACTACTATGTCCAAGCCATGTTTATTAAATTCTGTTCCTGAGACATTCAAGGTGTGAAGTGCCTTTAATTTATTTAATGTTGCGATATCTACCATACGTTGTCTATAACAAAATACACATCAAGATATAAAATTATGAACTATTGTAAAGAACTTTCATAATTCAATGTGTCAAGAATTATAATAACCTTGAAAAATCCATAAAACTTCCTTTAGCTACACTTAGCGACCTAAGATTTTGTATACTCCAATCGCCTAAACAACTAATTAAATCATTAACAGTGATTTTCAGACCATTTACTATTAAATCTATAACCTTATGCTGCTTAAGAACACTTAAACCTTTAGCTGATAATGTCGACGCATCTTTCAACCGTACGTGCCTGGAAAAAAATTAACTGTTACTATAAACCCACTTTTCTTTCTTCCACACATCCTGAAGTCTCATCACCTTAATCTAGTGGTTTTTGAATCAAAAAGTGTAATTGTCAAATCAGACAATGTGTTCTTTTCACATAGGTTGGATAATAATTGCTCTGATATTTCAGCAGGTAAGAAGGCTTCCGGATGTCTAAAGGTAAGCCGGGTTGGTGAGTTGAAGGAAGCATCGTTAGACGATGTTCTACCTGTTGCAGTATCAAAAGCAACTTCTGTGCTATTACTGTTTATTGTACAGATATCTTGTTGATCTAAAATTTATGCTGCTTTAATTCTGCAAAGTCTGTGCACGAACGTTAGCTTTATACATTACTTACCAGAGACAGAATTACTACTCAGAGTATTAGATAATACTTGAGTATTATCACTAAGGTGAATCTTGCACAGGCCAAGAAGGTTACCGCAGATAAAATCAATGCAAACCTCCTGGAGACTTCTCGGAGATTCAAACATCTTATGTATCTACTGTCATCCGTGCAATAATCTTTAGTCTTTTGTTCTATCGACTTCCTAGAGAGCACCAGTGATCCATGTATTCAGTTTTACACCTTGAAATGTATAAGAGTAGAAAAACCACATGAGCCCCTCAACAACAACACTTTATGATATTCCAATACTTTAGACAAATTATACCCTTACACCAGATTGTACCGTAATCACGTTATGATTATAAATATATGATTATAAATATATAATAAAAAAAATTTTCCTCTTTGGGACACATACATGGTACATGGAAATAACGTCATGTAAACTGTATAACGGGCATCGTGGTCGCATTCCTCGCGCGATCAAGCACTTTTCTACAAGAGTCACCTCCAACAGAGGTGAGCAAATGTAATCTTGCCAGCAACGTTTGGATAACAGGATTTTGAATAACGATTATATAATAATAATAATAATACAATTCTGCACGCGGAAGCAGAGGAATGCTCGCGCACTACCCGAATACGCTACTTGTCGAGGTCGGAATTAGCGCGATGTGTCGCCACGAATATACGATCGCGTCGACCGTCAAAGTTCGTAGAGGAAGAGCTCAACGTCGGATTCTCCGAAGGTATGCAATGTACGCGCGTACGACTTTGCGGAACGATTTCGCTAGGACAGCCACGAGAACTCGCGGACTCTCATCTGTAACGTAGACGCCATTTTGACTCGTCAAATGTCAAAACAGACCAAAAAAAGAGCGCGGTCGTGTCGTCGTTGTCGTCATCATCGTCATTATTGTCGCTGTCACCAACTGTCACCGCGCGGTACACCGTGAATGTGGAGTGAGCGTGTCTTTCACGACTCAGCTGATTTCAATCGCTGCGTCAGAAATTAGAGTTAACTATCGATTTTCGCGTAAGAACGGGACTTCCCGGATTCTTTCTTGATCCCCGATCCCGTTACAATTAATAATATATATTTACGTACCTCAATGAGAGGTAGCGAAAAACGGCGAAATCTAAATGTGACCGAATTATGACGTCCGTTAGCGCCGCTTTATTATCCATGTTAATCGCGGCCATGCGGGCGACGTTCCAATTTTATATAAATATGTACAGATGCACCGATAAAGTGCTATTAAAAACAGTCGACCTTATGGAAGTTCGCGTGACTGTTAAAATTTTAGCGATTTCGACTGGGATACACTAGTGTGCATTGATGCATATAAAAGCCATCATATATAAATGTTGTAAAGATAAATTTAATAATAAATATAAAATATCGAATAGGAAAGAAAGTTTATAACGGTCGAAGCTGGATTTTTAGTGTTTAAATGATTCCATGTGAATTTATATATCATATATGTGTAGTCATTTAAATTGCGCGCTGAATTGTTTTTTCAAAATTCGGCACGCAGTTTAATAGCATGTTTCATTGGCAGAACTAGTGCGCACTCAGTGCACTTCAACGCCGTTATACAAAAATCGACGTAAAGATATACGTTTAATAAAAATATAC
>NW_017300244.1:1137749-1138648 GCF_001594075.2 Trachymyrmex cornetzi
AAATATCGAATAGAAAAGAAAGTTTATAACGGTCGAAGCTGGATTTTTAGTGTTTAAATGATTCCATGTGAATTTATATATCATATATTGTGTAGTCATTTGAATTGCGCGCTGAATTGATTTTTCAAAATTCGGCACGCAGTTCAAATGACGTATACAAGGTGTTCAGAGAGCGACAGACTAGGCTAATTTCTTGAAAAATACACATTTTCTTGAAAAATGTTTCGGACAAAAGTTGCAAGGAGACGTATACAAGGTGTTCAGAGAGCGACAGTACTAGGCTAATTTCTTGAAAAATACACATTTTCTTGAAAAATGTTTCGGACAAAAGTTGCAAGGTTCTAAGTGGCGCATTTCGTGATAGTATGAGTATGACTTTAAATAGCATTGTCAAGGTTATATAAAGATCACCTTGAATTTTTTAACGGAAACTACCGTTTTTTAGTACATATTCTTGTAACTGACGTTAAGAGCTATTTAAAACACTATTATAAAGTTATTTTTCATTACCCCGGATCTACAACAGGTTTTTTACCCCCACAATCGGTTTTTCACCAATCAGCGTTCTGTGTCAAAGCGCTGTTGTCTGTATGAAGGCCCATCTACAATACACGGAGTAAGAAGTAAGAGTAAGAAATTGACCAATCACAGTTGAATGTGAGAAGAATAATCGACTGTGATTGGTCGACGAAGAATAGTCGACTGACAATTTCTTACGACTTAAGGCTTAAAACACCTATTGTAGATCCGGGGTAAGAAATTGACCAATCACAGTCGATTATTCTTCTCATAATAGGTGTTTCGACTGTAAGTCCGGATCTACAATAGGTGTTTTAAGCCTTAAGTCGTAAGAAATTGACCAATTACCCCGGATCTACAATAGGTGTTTTAAGCCTTAA
>NW_017300244.1:1138797-1140456 GCF_001594075.2 Trachymyrmex cornetzi
TAGATCCGGGATAATTGGTCAATTTCTTATGGCTTAAGACTTAAAACACCTATTGTAGATCTGGACTAATCGGAGTTGGTGAGACCTATGATTCGTTCATTTTTTATAGTTTAAAAATCTATTGTAGATCCGAGCTTACAGTCGAATGCGAGGAGAATATTAGAATAATTGACTGATTCGTCCATAGCTTATGGCTTAAGGCTTAAAAACCTATTGTAGATCAGAACTTCAGCTGCGTTCCACTTAACGCTCATGACGCTCGTGGAATCATTTCATCCTTGTTGTTTATCAAATGTTAAACATGACAAACAATGCTCGCGAGCATTGCGAGCGTTAAGTGGAACGCAGCCTTTGTGACTGCCGATTTGAACTCGCCCAATTGTTCAGTGCGCAGTGTGACATGAGCTTAATTTGACGGCTCTTGTTGGCCTTGGCGCTCGCCATCTTGGAGTTGCATGATATTTCATGACTGTATCTGTATGCATTCGCGTATATACTCCAAGATTCTCTCGCCATTTTGGAAAAGGAGGTTTGTCAAGTAGTTAATGTTCCTGGAATTTGTTATATTTCAGCGTCGTGCGTTTCCTCAGGTGAAGTAGCGCATCAAAGATGGGTGAAGATTTTAACGGAGGTCAGTAATTTAATAAGTTGACGCGTTCCACTCTCAAACCATCCCCGCGATGTTCCCGCGTTATTAACTAGCCAACCGATCTGTTTGCGATAAGTATGTAATGGCCGGACACGAATTAGTAAACAGTTTAAATAATTGATTTTCGGGCCTTCGTTAATTAGAGAGAGACGTTAAATTTATTTAAATTCTTTTACTGTATTCATATTATAATAAATTTACGCAATTTGAAATATTTGTATTTAGATAAGTATATTAGGATCTATTTATTACGAATATATTGTCTATTTATTTTATTAAATATTTAAACATTATGTTTGTTTGATATTAAGCATAATGATGTACCAATAATTTGCAGGTAAATTGGTATTATATAATTTGATGATCAAGTTATATATTAATTTTTTATACCTAGATCGTGATAGACAAGATCGGGATAAGGACAGAGATCGTGATAGAGATCGTGATAGGCGGCACCGATCACGCAGTAGGGATCGCAGAAAGCGCTCTCGTTCTCGTTCCAAAGATCGCAGAGACAGAAAAAGAAGTAGTTCGCCGAAGAAGAGTCGGAGTTCTAGAAGAAGAAAGCCATCTTTGTATTGGGATGTACCACCACCTGGTTTCGAACATATTACTCCTTTGCAGGCAAGATTACTTATATTATACCTTGGACTCCCTTGAAATTACTTTAGACATGTATTTGTAGTGCTGAGTTTATAAAATTGCATCTAATCTTTTATGATCTTTAAGACATCCTTTTTTATCTCAATGAATATAACTCTTTTTTGCATACCTCTGACTAGATTTACAAATACACTGACAAAATACTATTAATAATATCAGTGATAAATATTATATTAATCATGTTAATAATTATATATCTTATTAAAAAGATGACAGCCTCATGCATCAAATATATTAATGCAATAGTCGCTATCTATTGTTTCAACAATTTACAAAATCATATCACAGATATGCTTGTATAGAATTATGTATTTTTTTTTAAATGTCCTAGGGTACTTCAGCCCTAA
>NW_017300244.1:1140493-1148519 GCF_001594075.2 Trachymyrmex cornetzi
ATATGTTTTATTTACACAGTATAAGGCTATGCAAGCTGCTGGACAAATACCCGCGAATATTGTAGCGGATACGCCACAAGCAGCTGTGCCTGTAGTTGGTAGCACTATAACTCGCCAAGCAAGAAGACTTTACGTAGGGAACATTCCATTTGGTGTCACTGAGGAAGAAATGATGGAGTTTTTCAATCAACAAATGCATCTCTCTGGACTTGCACAAGCTGCTGGAAATCCAGTATTGGCGTGTCAAATTAATTTAGACAAAAATTTCGCATTTTTGGAGGTATAACTTATCACATATTTATCAGATACATATTTATATCACTTTTTATATGTCATAAAAAAATATGGTGTACACATACACACATATATTATGCATTTTAATTAATTGTTACTTAAATAATTTCAGTACTGATAACATTTCTTATTCCTTTTTATCTTTTAAATATAGTTCCGATCGATAGATGAAACTACGCAGGCTATGGCATTCGATGGCATAAATTTCAAAGGGCAGAGTCTGAAGATAAGAAGGCCACACGATTATCAACCAATGCCGGGAATGACCGATAATCCAAGCATGAACGTGCCAGGTACGGTTCCTGGTATGTTTTAAACATACATTTTCTTATATTTTATTGTTATCAAAGCCTATTGGCTTGACTTCTAACACACTTGACAATAATTTTGTACTTATTTTAATCGTGTGATTTTATCTCTTTCAGATTCTCCACATAAAATCTTCATTGGTGGTTTACCAAATTATTTGAACGAGGAACAGGTATGCCAGCAAATCTGTGAAATAATTTTATTTATTGCACACCTTTGGATGCAGTTCTTCTCCATTGACGCCTATTCCAATCAGTTGCATTAATCTGTTGAGTTGCATTGCTGTGGCTGGCACAAACTTTTATCAATCGTGAGAATCGGCTTCAATGATCGATGAAAAATTGCATCGCGATGTCACAACCGCGGGATTAGTATGGAAATGCGCGTATACTAATCCCGTTGCGTTGTAAGTTACCCTCAAAGGACTAAATTATGATATAGGTATTTAGCTATTTAGCAGTGAGTGCACTCACATAAACACAAACGACCGAGAACCCCCATCTTACTCAAGTTCAACAGAGGTATGTATGCGTTTCCACCAAGATTTCGGCGTTGATTAGGTTCCTTATTAGGTAGAGGTGTGTTTATTCGGATCGTGTGGCTCCGTGCTCTTTTTGTGTTTATCTTCGAACGATCCGCTTCTCGTTTTCCTGTGGAATTTCCTTTATCATTCCTCGCATCTTGTCTTTCCAATATGGCATATTTAGTTTAGGAAACATTAGTGGCGTTTACAGCATTTAGGTGGGGGTATGCAGTCGCATCAACGGTTATCCTTCTCTCTCTCTCTCTCTCTCTCTCTCTTACAGCCTTTCTAGGCACATCGCGGACCCAGTCCATCACGAGGAGATACGAGTCTCAAATCTAGGCAATCTTTTTTTTAGGAAAATCAACAGGGAAGGGGGAGGGGGGGAAAAGAATTTGTTGTGACTGTATTCAGAAATAAATCGAACAAAGGAAATAGACGATCATTCGCGTTTCAATCTGATGCAGAAAAATTAACGAAATAGAGATACGTGTGACTTCTTGAAAGAAAAAAAAAAAAAACATTAAAGCTGTCTATGACTTCTATTTCCAATTTGAAATGCTTTTACAGAGTCGTCCACTTTTGTGCAGCAATGATACATGTTGCAAAAATGGATCTTTTTTAGGTCTACAAGAAAAACATAAGATCAACGTTTTTACATGTAGCAGTTTTTTTTTCCTTTTCTTTCTTTTTTTGGGATTACAGGGTCAACACATAATTTTATGTGCATCTGGTAACAGCTCCAAGTTCTCCGGTATATATTCTTTTCAGGAATACCTTTTCCTTTTTGCAGCTATTCTTTTTACAGGCTTTTCAGGCTTTACTGCACGTCTCGTCTTGTGCCTCGTTACGTTTACAGGTTACCGCGAACGAATGATCTTCGAATATATCGATGCATTGAGAATTTGAAAAAAATGACAATGCAAAGAAAAACGGAAAATATTAATAAAAAAGAAATGGCAATTTCATTGGACATTAAAAAGTTAAATGTAACGGTATTCTTACAAATGAACTATGTTTAAATTCGTAAGAGTAAAAAAAAAAGAATATGAACGTCTCGTTATTATGTAGTAAACTATGGACTGATACCAGTACCCTTTCTCCCCATTTCTTAGCTTAGGGTCGCGCCGATCAAAAGCATTCGCTTACCACTACCACTACTTCTACCACTACTTCTACCACTACTACTGAACATGACAAAATACCACACTGCCTGGAGAGAGGCTAAATCCAGTCCCTCGAGGCAAGTACTTATACCATTCTCATGCCTTCGTACATTGGGTTTATGCGACAATTTTGTAGCCCCCCTTCCTCGATGTGTTCTCGGTTCTCCTGTGCCAATGGTGCGTTCTCTGATTCAATAGTTTCACATCAATAAAAGCATGTTGCTTAATCTACTAAATCGCGCCGAGTAATTAGTTAATTACCAGAATCAAGTTCGCAAAAAAAAAAAGAAATTCTTTAATAAGAGCAACATGCTGTTATCTAAAGTTTTGAGTTTTCAGTTTCCCAGCCCGTGGAGATGTAAGTAAATTTAATACATATATTATAATTAAAAAATATCAAAGACACAGAGATCGGTGTTTGAAATAATGAACGAATGTAAGGAAAGACGCCGGAGCGCAATTAAGTGGAAATTGTTTCGTCGGACATGAGGGCGGTGTGTAAGGAGTTACCACCGAGGAAAGAGTGATTAAAATACGCAAGCATATCTATGCATTCATATTTCGTTTTTCTCATATTTAGACTATGCAACTTTTTTTCTCATATTCTTCTGTAGATAATTGGTTGGAAATTCAATTAAATCATTAATTGGTGCAATATCTTTTCTTCTTTTTTTAAAACTATTGTAAAAATATTCTTTTAAAATCCTTATTTTATTTTAATGTGACTTAATATAACAAAGATAATTAATCTTATTTAATTTTGTAAATGCAAAATTTAATTGTATCTAATTACATGTAAAAAGAAAAGATTGTTAATATCTTGCACATAAATTTTTACATCTGATAATCTGATAATCTAATTGTAAAAATTTTTGCGATTAATTAATATTTATCACAGTTGCATTGTCTACATTTTATAGATTCGAAAACTTTATCACGCGAGTGAGAGAATAATATTTTTCATGATAATACAGGTGAAAGAACTATTGATGAGCTTTGGACAACTGAGGGCGTTCAATCTAGTAAAGGATTCCGCGACCGGTCTCTCCAAAGGATATGCGTTCTGCGAATATGTAGACGTTTCGATGACTGACCAGGCAATCGCCGGTTTGAATGGAATGCAACTGGGCGACAAGAAATTAATCGTGCAACGCGCCAGCGTAGGTGCTAAAAATCCTATGATAGGCGCGCAAGCTCCAGTACAAATTCAAGTGCCTGGTTTGTCAATGGTTGGCACGAGTGGACCTGCGACTGAAGTAAGAGCTAAATCGAACGAAATTGTTTTCGCAAATGACGCAAATTAATGATTTTGCAATCGGATTTTTAATCGTACAATATCTTTCAGGTGCTTTGTTTGCTCAATATGGTCACGCCAGAAGAGCTAATGGAAGAAGAAGAGTACGAGGACATTCTGGAGGACATTAAAGAAGAGTGTAACAAATATGGAGTTGTCCGATCTGTGGAGATTCCTAGACCCATTGAGGGTGTTGACGTTCCTGGCTGCGGCAAGGTACTTAATATTGACACAATGCTTCTACATATTATTTACCACTTTTTATTCTGTTACAGGTATTCGTAGAATTCAATAGCGTGATTGACTGCCAAAAGGCGCAACAGACTCTCACGGGCCGAAAGTTTAATAATCGCGTCGTAGTTACATCGTACTTCGATCCCGACAAGTATCATCGTAGAGAATTCTAAACTGTAGAATTCTCTTTTCATACCATTTAATTATATATATATAATACATTGTATATGTGGTATTTGAATAATCTAAACGTATTTCGAGAGAATTATACATTTACCAATGAATAATCGATGATAATGATAAGAAATTTGTCGCGTTTAGCGGCAAGCGATTAGAATTGTAAGTATATCGCAACACCGGCAAAAATTCCGATACACAATCGTGTGATTACGTTTCCTCCGCGCTTTAAAGACACGAGTATGAACATATGTAACAATAATAAATACATTTGGTCGTTAATATAAAATAAACAGTGGTAAGTGATAATTTGATAAACCTATTAAAAGAAGAAAATAAATAGATTCCCTGCAAAAGCAAGGGATAATAGACAGAATAAGACTGCAAGATTAATAAAGCAAGACCATAATGTCATTGTATTTCTGCAAAAAGTTTTTTTTTACTTCTACATACACATAATTTACGATATTGGTGATTCAGTATAACGATAAATAAGGATTATTAGAGATTTTGTGGAAAATTGACTCAACTCGTGAGCTGTAACGCAGGTGTGTAGGAATTACTACCCTCCCCGGTGTCCGCGGCGTCCACCACGAATTTCTGCAATAATGCGTAAAGTCCTCCGCCGAGTAGCAGCATACCGATACCCGTTAGAAGTACTATGGCCCAGGCCGGTATAGCCGTACCTCCTAAAAATAATTTAACGTTCAGACTTGCGATTTCGATGACACGTTGCGTTCTTCTCATCCCACTTACTGTAATAACGTCTGGTTATTGTTTTTCGGCCCCTCAAAATTTTGCGTCTTGCCTCGACTCCCTCCAGGAATATTCCCATTAGAACTATTCGTTCAGAAAGTGAAAAAAGGATTAATTCATTTATATATGGAATCCATGATTTTTTGCATTTATATTGTGCAATATTAAGCTTTATTGACAAAAATAATTATAAAAATAATTGCGATATTATCATATCAATTTGATAAAAATGATTAAATTCTCATTTAGGATGGTAAATGTTAAGGATGATTACTCATCCTGATAAAACTTTGCAATTATTTTTGATCAATCAGCAACGGTTTCTATGATGTAAATGGTATGAAAAATAGAACGTCTTTATTTCTACTATCGAATGTAAACGATTTATTTATCGACTTTTTGCATATATATTAAAATTAAACGTTACTTACGTAAAGCTATAGTTAAATAACACACAAATTTTCTCGAGCACATTTTTCTCCCGAAAAAGGTCAATAGGTGAGAAATAAAAGAACAGGTCTAATCGTTGTAGTGAACTGTATAATGCGACGTGCGTACTGAATCACACCTTTGATAAGAGATAAGTGAGTGTACAGCTTATCTGGTTTAAGATAGTGAGATACACTTTCATTTGCACGAATATTCACGTTTCTACACCTGACGATGTTGTACAAATTTAGAACACTGATTGAGAATTGTCAATCTATCGTTGCATTATTATATTGCAATCTGTTATATTAATTATTGCATAAAACTTTCAATCTTTATATTAATCAGTATTTTTTCTAAAAAAAATGAAAATTTCCAATGATCTGTTATAGTGCCGCTTAAGATTTTTGATTGAGATTGTACAATATATAAATGTCAATAAGTTATGCTCTTTTATGGTGCTCGAATTATTGTACATCGAAATAAAAACGAGGTAGCAGGATTAAGGATTTTCAAGAGTACAATGTCGACATCCGGTAAAGAATAGGACATTTAAAAGTCCGTTCATCCTTTTACAATCCTTTTATTGATCCAAATTAAAGAAACTGAATTACATCTATAACAAATCATTACAGAATTATTGCAATTACATTCGATCGATGCCTATGCGTGTGTGCCTTCAAATTGAGTCTTATAGATGTAAGACGACACGCACAATTTCGATAAGGAAAACAATCTTGAATAAGCTAACATATGTGGGAGCTTATGACGAATGTCAACGAACGAAAGAACGATGGAGAAGAGGCGGGAAGAATTCAGTTTCAAATAAATTAAATAAAAGGTTAAATAAAAATCCGCCATACATTTCATGTTAAGACTAGAATACATTTTTTTTTATTTTACGCTTGAAAATTAGCATCGATGTGATTGTAGTAATTCGCACATTCAGGCCCCTCGCAAGTTTCTCTCCTTTTTTTTCCTTTCGAAGAAGTGCGACGTTAAAACTTCAAATGCAGCTTATGAATATTAATCACCGTAATCTCAATATAAATATAGCTAGCACGTAAACAAAGCATTCTAAATTCCATTTAACGTTTCGGCAATCTCGCAACACGCCTTTTCTCTACCCCTATAGAATAGTATATACTCATTTACAATCGTAACAAGGATCGAAAACATCTCTGTGCCTTTTCTAATAATTTTATTCGTCAGCACCATGAATTACTCGAAGAACGTTCCTTTCTGTCTTTCACTAAGTAAAGACATATAGGAAACGTCGACGCTTTGAAAATCTTTGTTATCAACTAAACAATAGCGAGTACATGTTTCTTCTGCATTTAAAAGATTGTAAAAAAAAAAGAAAATTTTCTGACGAATATTTGAATATTCGTCCAGCGTATTGCACTCCTAAACTGACTCAAACTGGGAACTTATTTTCTATTCTTTTGATCTTGCTATCTTTTTATATATTCATCATGGAAAAAAATGTAATTCTGCAGGAAACAACTCCCTCGCTTAAGATTACGCACAAATTGCTAAACAAAATAAATAAATAATACTGTATATATGCATGTGTATATATATATATATATATATATGTGTGTTTGTATATGTATGTGTGTATGTACGTGTACGCACACATACACACACATACACACGTCTACGATGCACCTTACAAGGAAACCCAGAAGAAGATACTTCTATGTGTGGGTTTCCTTGTAGTTAACATGTTAAATAATACAATAATAATTATTAACTCATTATATACTGAAATAAAACATTCAGATCAGTCCTTCCTCACGATTATACTTCGAAAAATAATAGGAATGAAAGGAGAATCTATCTCTGACGAATGTATGGAAAATCTCGCCAAAGGAAGATTGACAGAAAGATAATGCATTTCTTTCTAAATCTCTATTCTTTACACGCTATACTAAGAAAATTCATAATACCGGGCATAGCCATCGTGGAGATCTCATCTAAATATGAATTTCTTTTTTCTACGTTATACCTTACACGCTTGCGATTAAAGTCACTTCATAGCGCTTGAGAATATTTGTAATACTTGGATGGCATAATAACTTCAAGACATACTTCGACAGAAATAACCGACCTATTTACTTGCGATAGTCATTAATGAAATTGCAGTCGTGAAAATGCGCTGCACTAAATTGATGTTTTATTATTACCCTTTAAAATCCTAATGCGGCTTTTCATTAATTCATATTATGGATTTTTATCTTCCACATTTTTTCTTTTTTTTTACAGAAATGTAAATTTCGCTCAATTTTCGCATTACATATATATATGTATGTATACTACATACATATATATATATATATATATGTATGTATACATATATGTATATCTTTATTCTAGATTGAAATTTAAGCTACCTTATTTGTCACAGACAATGCATAATTCGCTTTAAAAGTATGCAACTAAATGCGAGAACAGTATTACATAGGTATCTTTTTTTCTTTTTACGTTGATGCTGATATTAATGTGAATTTAACAGTTCTAAATAGTATACGAAATCGTGTACGTATGTGCGTATATGTGCATGTGCGCACGTTGCATTTCTTTTAGAACTATAATCGCATTTTTCGGTGTCGCTATGGTTATTCTTGTAATTATTCCCCAAAATATTTCTATAACTGTAGAGCAACAACTGTCGTGGAGTTTTAGGAATTATCGCGTCGTTATTAAATACCATCAATAGATACATATCGCAAATGTGTGTATGGTGTGTATGATTCAAAATTCCATATGCAATAAGTTAGTAGTGTGTGTGTATGTGTACATATATATGTATATATTATATATATATGCATATATATTTTA
>NW_017300244.1:1148956-1155716 GCF_001594075.2 Trachymyrmex cornetzi
ATACATACATGCATATATATATATATATATACATATATATACAAACAGATTGTCGTGGAATTTGCAAATCAAACTATCACAGCAAGAAGATCCTTAAAAAATTAAGTATTTGTTTTCATTGGCCTTCATCAAAAAGTTATTTATAATTTTTTATTTGAAGCAGTAATTTTTTAGATATAAGGATTATGGCCAATTAGAGACTATGTTTAGATGCTTACTTATGAGTGTACTGAAGTGAGCGCTTATCAACGCTCACTAACACATGCCGCGCGTCTCATTGACATCAGCCATCTGCTTGAGAAATAAAAATTTACAAATGACTTTTTTACTTAATTTTTCGAAAATTTTCTTGTGATATTTTGGTTTGTGAATTTTGAGACACTCTGTAAATATATATATATATATATACATAATAGAGAATATATATACCTATGCACTCCAATAAATATATATTTATATCTCTTTTATTACCGAATAGCTATATAATTTAAACGGGCTAAGCATTTCAATTTATGCTTACTTTTACCTTGTGGCTAGCTGGTGTTTTGGCTCGAAGTATTTTTTTTCGTTTCGCTCGGCGTCGCAGCGAAATTATTCGTTGGGGAAGATAAAATCGCTTCCTTGAATTGATTACCGTTTAAAGTCGGCTTTTCGCTATTTTCTTGCGTATTGCTGTTACTATTGCTGTTACTACTACTCCCGTCACATTCTGCTATCTTACTGTCAACAGATTTAGACGTTTCTTGGCACTGATTTGTGGTATTGTTCATTAACTCTGCATTTTCATTGTCCTGCCATTCATCCGACCTCTGTATTATACTTTTTTTAATGAGCACTGATTTGAATATTATTAGAGTCTTGCGGAGAGTTATGCAGAAACCTCGAGATGCCGGGATGAGTGGGAATTCGGGTAATACTTTCTGGTCTGTAAATAGAGCAAAAGTTTGTTATCTTATTCCATATAAAATACCATGAAATACCATTCTACATACCAATATTTGCAATTTCTTTAAATGTGGTGGGAGTAACTGGAGATAGCGGATGCTGATTATTATGGTGTTCAGATATCTCCATCCATAGTTCTAATCTTTGCAGCAATTTCTCGGCATGTTTTTTTAAATGTGCAATAATTATATCCTTGAATACAAGTGATGGATGTAACAACAATTTAGTCTGTGCCTGTACCAACTTTAGCACTACCATCTCGTTGTACATCCTCGAGTTCTCGCGTCCTTGTTGTGAACCCTTCTGTTTCTCGAAGCCGGCTTCATTAAAGTATGGTTCACTTACGAGGATCAGACCCTGTATTGAAACTATCACTTGCAACAGAGTAGACGAGCTTGTCCATACCTCTGTACCACGACCAGACCAGGTACCCAGCAGACTCACGCACACCTTCCCGTCCTCATAGAGATTTGGATTCAATCGATCGCTGCAGTAGGAGATATAGTGACAGAGAGGCGGTGCAACTGGATAATCAGCGGATAACTGGAAATCAAAAAGGAAAAGACCATCCTCATAGGGCGTTTTCTCGGGACCACGGAACATTACGGAGTACAGATCTATACGATCCTCAAATCCCTTCACCCAGACACCCGGTGGGAGGGAGCTCTTGAGCAACTTCAATTCTTTAGACACCGTACGAAAGAAGTTGGTCAAATCGGTAGGCTGGAACATGGTCAGCTTGAACTTGTGACTGTCGGGTGCAGTCTCTTCAATGGAAAAGCCCTCGCCTTCGGTGTAAACCGTCGGTGGAATCTCGATAGAGCAGGACGGATCCGTCATCACTTCCAGGCGTTCCTCTTCTTCGCCCTTCTGCTTTTTCCGTGGAGATGAGGTTTTCTCTGCGTCCGACAACGACATTTTTCCCAAACCAAATCTCTTCGACACTTCAGCATGCGCTAATACTAGTTGCGCTTTGATCAGATTACAAAGTTTGACGCATACTTGTGACGTTCCGATGCTCTGAGAAGTCGGTAAACTCGTCGGTACCTTTTTCACTTTGTTTGCTTCCGTCTTCTCGGGTGTGGTCATACCATTTATTGTAGATGAGCATTCTGGTACGTTGTTGACGTCCTCGCTTATAAGAAATTCCCCACTGGACTCGCTCGAGCCTGATTCCTTCTTCGAGTTTTCCGCTGAATATAATCCGGAATCCTCGGGATTGGGATTGGGATATATAAATAATCGATTAACATTCTCTTCGTCAGTCTGTTTTTTGACATTGCTTTCGATACTTGGAGTATTGTCATTCTCCGATTCGTTGATAATTGTGGTAATTTGCTTTTCCTCTACGCTAATTGCACATGAATCATCGCCATTATTTGATTTTTTCAATCCATCATCCTTATCTATGGATTCTTCTGGATATTCAGATTTAGGCGTAAAGAGTCTCGTAACTTGATCTGCCATGCGCTGCGCGACGTTTGCTCTGCCACGTTCTCTCACTCGCTCGAGAAGTCCCTGGAAGTGGCACTCGTGGAAGAACGCGGTACCCATTAATTTATCCATATAACGGCAATCTTTGTAGACCTCGAGGAGTTTTCTCATCACCTCTGTTGTCTGTAGGGATGGGTTTTGTGTAAAAATCTCCTCCAACCTCGACATTGCAATTCTAGCTTTCTCAATGTGTGCGGCTAATTTTGGTTTTATGTTATCCAATTCCGTCTGCTCAGTGCCATCGTTATCTGCGATGAAGCAATCTTCGAGTTCCGTTTCCCACGATGAATCAGATGAGACATCATCCCATAGTTCTCCTTCGTCGCTATCGTACTCGCCGACTTTATACAGATCCTGTGGCCAGCACATGCTAACATGATCGTCAATCCACCATACCTTTACTCGTCCTTCTGGATAATTGTCCAACACTTGACCAGCAGTACATCCAGTGTCTTCACCTTCGAAATTTGCTATTCGAATCACCAGAGTGCCCGGTCTATACTGAAAATCTGGATGGTCCTTCAAATCGTAAACGCTCACTTCTCGTTCCTCCAGGAAGATCGGTCTGAACAGAAAGTAGTTAATAGCAAATTAAAAAAAATATATGTATTTCTATTTTTTTTACATAATAATTTTTTATTTTATTTGTAATGATTAAAATTATGGTTAAATTATAAATTCCAAATACTTAGAAGCCCAGAGAACTCTTGTTCATTTATTTACATTTTTCTATTAATGTACTTGATATTTCATATTCGATCCAATACAAAAGTCTAAATAAATAAAACTATCGTAAAATTCTAAACATATGAAAAAAACTGAAGGTATTTGTACTGCAACACTTACTCTGGATTTTGACTAGAAGTATATGTACGGAACCATTTTATTTTGGCAGTACGGCCCTGATGATCAACACTTTGTACAACGCCATACATTCTAGACTCTTCTTTTTGATCTACAACAAAATCACCTGGAAAAAATTCCTTATCATCCAGGTGATGAATTGGATACAATTGTGTTGATGGTATTCCTAAAAAAGAATAAATGACGTTTAGTATCGCTAGGAAATTTTTTCAGTAACTGAGACTGTTTACTTTTTAATAATATATAAATTAATTGATTTAATAATACACATAAATCAATGATATTGTACGCATTATAAGTTAAAACGTAATTTGGATACATTCTTACGTATTTAAAATAAACAATAATTAAAATAAATCAATGATCCATACCAAATTCTACTGAGCCGTCTTGCCACACCACATTCGCTTTCGTGTTAGTGGACAATGTTTCTACGACTATCTTAGTCCCAGGAATCAATGGAACAGGCGGTATTTTCTTTTTCGCTTTTCGCAATTTCTTTTTCTTCAGCACTTTCGTCATTAATGCAGGACCTTTTTTTTTCTTTCCTGCTGATGACATGCTGGAACAACAGCTAGAGACCTACAAAGCGCACACATTTCTATATCTTCATTTTCCTTTTCTTAAAAAAAGGAAGACAAATGAAAGACATATTACCGAAGTAGAATCACTTTGTGAACCTGTATCTTCCGTATCCCACTCGTCCGAACTTTCAATGTGTTGATTTTGAGGCGGCAGCATCAAAACATTGTTACTTATGGTGTCCTGAGGACGAATGCCATTACTTTGACTGTTTTCTTCCGTCGGTTGATCGGACGTTTTATCCTTTTTTTGTTCCTTCTTTTTATCTTCCATCAGCTTCGTCACTGTGATATTTGGACGTGTCTTCTTTGGACTTTGCTTAGGAACTTGATAAATATCCCTCTGTTGCTTTCGCCATTGCTCACGAGTAATAACATTTTCGTTACCCTTAATGATGTAGAAGTTACGATTGCCGACCTGTACTGTTGAGGGTTCAAATACATTTAACAGTTTTATTTTTTTCAAATCTTCACCCTCAACCACGAACTTCGGTTGAACCTGATCGGACCAGCCGTCTTTTGAATATGCCCGGCACTGCCAATGCACGCCTATCCAATCAGTCTCCACTTTTTCCACAATCACTTTGGTTATTTTTTGTGGTTTTAATTTCCTCTTCGCCTTCATCTCTTTTGTGCACTGAAGCCACTGAGCATCCTCCAAGCAGTGAACCGGTCCCCATAGGCTCTGACCAGGATAGAATTCAGTCGGATGTGGAAAATCATTGTCCTAAAACATACTTATTGTTTGGATCCTATATGAATGATAAAATAGTTCAATCTTACGCTGTCTCGCGCCTCTTCCAATTGTCCCAATACACAGGAATCCATCTCGTTTATAACACAGTGAGATCCGTCTGGTGTTACCAACCATAATTTGAAATGTGTCATTCTAATGCCACCGACCCAAGAATCCAGGCACACTGCCATATCTGTCGCAAATTCCTACAAATAACTGTGTGTTTCAGTATATAAATAATGTATAATCATCTACCATAGATAGAGATATTGATATACCTGCAATGGAATCAGGTCTTCGCTCTTGATATCTGTGAGAACCTGTTTGGTACCGATGACCTGAACACAGGCTGTCAGCTCTACATCCCGGCAGTAACCTCTTTGTGTATCCTTTCCTTTGATCATTCTACGTACCACATCTCCAGGCATGAGTGTCCTATCAGCCAAATGAACCTAGAAGACATCATAAAAATCTCTGAATACAAAGCTGCTTAAATGTCATTGATTTAAAATCCTAATGCAAACCAATACAAACAGAGGTCAAGTGACAGGTGCAAAAGGTATAGGTCAAAAAACCAAAAAGAAACATTGAAATGCATTGGGACAGTAACAATCACTGGATTGCAGCAAGATCCAGTCACATCACCAGAGATGCCATGTAGATACCTTTTTGCAGTTGACCAACTCCTCGACACCGGACGGATGCCAAATCATGCGGATCTCGCCCTTCTTGCGTTTTGGCAAGGTCTCCTCGTTGTCACTGCTCTCGTCGGACAGGTCCAGGTCGTCGTTCTCCATGACGATGCCGAAGACGACATTGCCCCGTTTGTCCATGCGGTAGACGACATCCTCGTAGAAGTACTGATTCTCCGGTGCAACGTTCGTCGCGGCAGCCATTTTTCGTGCCCTGCCTGATGACGACGGCACTGTTCCTGCCTTACTCCCGCTGATCACCGCTGATTCTCGGACCTCCGTATTCCTGGCAACCGTCGATGGCCGAGCCCGGCGCTCACCAGCGCCAGAGAGAAATCTGATGGAGCGGCCATCGAGCCATCCCGATCTTTTTTGTGAAACGCTCGAAATTCCCCGTACACTAGCGCCAGTACATTTATTTTCGAATTGGATACTACGTAGCTACGTCGAAAATATAGATGTGGTGCGAATCCGTGCTAAATTAGTGTAGGATCGAACACTATGCTAAATCGCAATGTCAAAATTCGATGTGATGATCACGTTCAGCTACCAATCCCATGGTAACGTCTTATATTAAAAATACGCGAGAGCACGCTTAAATGTCAAAATTCGATGTGGTGATCACGTTCAGCTACCAATCCCATGGTAACGTCTTATATTAAAAATACGCGAGAGCACGCTTTTGCGAATTCGGTGGAAACTGGACTATTCATATCTGTAGCTGTTTTCAAGTTAAACGCATCTAGACCTTCCTACGCTATGATTGTCAGTTACGTACTATTTAACTAGTTTAATCGATCCACAATTCGTTTAACTATCATTTGTCTATGCTGCTCCTACTGCAATTAAAATATGATTGATACCACACTGGTACGTATACATGTATAAAAAAATAAAAATGTAATTAAATGTAAAAAGTCTATATTATCTATTAATATTAAATAACTATTGATAATTAGTAAATATCAATGATATAAAGCAAAAATGATTTGATTTTGTATATTTTTAAAATTACATTTTATTTTAAAATAGAACTTATACATTCATAGTATCTCTGAATCTTTGACTATTAAATTAAAGGAACATGATCGTTATTGATAATAAATAATGTATTCTATGTATTCTATGTACATACAAGATTAGTAATAAGGTAGATTTAAATACAAAAAATATGAAAAAAAATGTAAAGCATCAACAAAATTATAATTTTTGTAACTTAGTTGTAAATAATTTTTTTTGATTTTATTGAGTTCTTTGGTTTCAGATTTTAACAAAAATATTAAATAATATTAGGAAGATACAAAGGTATAGTAACATTCCCTTTTTCTATAAAGTTAAATAATTCTATATTGTGTATGTATATATATATATATATAATATGTATTGCGTAAATTGTAACTTATGCAAAATTACGTGATAAGAATCGAAAGTATGTACAATTTGTCAGA
>NW_017300244.1:1155959-1159602 GCF_001594075.2 Trachymyrmex cornetzi
TATATTGTGTATGTATATATATATATATATAATATATAGATTTATATATATATATATATTGCAAAATTTATATGTTTATACTGCAAAATGAGTACGCTGAAACCCTTGTCCTAAACTTTGTAATATTTGTTGGACTTCAATATCATTTTGATGATAGAAGATGTAAGCGTCAAATTTTGTTGCCATGTTACAATTTGTTTCTCTAAAAATGGTAATAGATAACACCAGTAAGTTATGCGTATATAATTTTAAATTGTACAATCCATGCTGACATTAATTTAAAACTCACCCTGCGATGAATGCAAAATAATCTGGAATATTGATGGTACGGCCACATGACGAAATTTCCATGTAACTTTGTTTACATATTGTCTAAATAAAAATGTGATTTTGTTCAATTTAATTATTTAATATACACATATATAAGTTATTTAATAACTAACTTTAAGTAACTTTCAATAATTTTTTAAATATGTGATTAATTAATTTACCTGATTGTCTACTTCGCGAGTTACTGTAATTCCAATTTCTAAGCATTCAAATCGCACAGGCACTTGTTTTTCTTCTCCTGACTTTAATAAACGCCAAATAGCTTTCTCAATTTGTTTAACATCTCCCTCTGTACCAACATGTACAGAACCGCAATATTTCACGGAGAATCCACTACTTAATGTTTTACTTCCTAATTTAGAGATCTGACTTTTTTTAGTGGTTTCTTCTACTTGGTCTAATTGTGATATCTGTATTAAGGGCTTCATGCTCTCAATTCCTGAATTTTTTATGAGCTGTACTATTGGTTCATAAAGCTCGCGGGATTTTTTGGTATAATGCTAAAAATACACAGTAATTATTACATCAGCATATACGTTCCTATTAATCATTTAAAATGCAAAATACCTTAATGATATGTAGCATTATCGGTTGTCCACTAGCTTTCTTCATAATTTTACGTAGTTTTCCCTTGCTATCGCCATTGATGACATTCTCGTTTATCTCGTCCAGTACATCTCCAACCTCGACTTTATTCTGATTTACATGATAGCATGTAAATAACACTAAATTTAAAGCATTTATAATTTTAAAAAGTTATATCAGATACTCAGAGATCTTTTTCTTACATCTTCAGCAGCCACCGATTTCTCATTGACATTGACGACTAATGCCTTCTCATTGGTAAAACTGCAATAGCAACGAATAAAATTCATATATCTAATTCCTACTTTCTTTTATCTTAACAAATATTTACCATACAGAGATGCCTAAACTCTTGCAAGGTACCAACTCCAAAGCTACACATTTCGGCATCTGCCAGGTATCATCCAAGAAAGTTGCATTTCTTAAATTCAGTTTAAAATTAAACTTACTGCACTGTAGTAGTACAGACAATAGTATCTCCCGTAAAATGTCATCTCCCAAAATGCTTTTTAAGTTGTAAAACTCGGTAGCTAGAGCTGGTATTCTGGCCTAAAGATATAATTATAAATTTCTAATTAACTAATAGATGTACGTGTTAAAGATTTAAGTGACATTAGTTCATTCGTCTCACCAATATTTCTACTGGCATATGAAGGCATCTTCGCACCAAACATATTCTTATCAGGAGACGAAGTCGTCCAGCAGGTGTATGCACTTTTGCATTTTGTTTCACTTGCTCAACTGCCAAAAGGAACGTATTGTAACCACTAAAAATCACATTGATATTAAATCAGATAATATATAAAATCATGAATAGTAATGAAAGAATAAGAGAATCACTCTACTTGTAATTCTTCCTGGAGACATATTCTAACCAGTGCCATGCATAAGATATCTTGAAATATCCAACACTATCGAAAATAGGCAGTAAATCTTTCTGTAAGCAATTTTCTAAGCATTTACAAAAATGACATAGATTTTCATTTTCATCAGTGATTTCCTTAGCGTGTTCTATCAACTTTCGAGTCCATCCTAAAAGAAGACATGTAAAATTATTCTACAAGCTTATATACATTTATTTTGTTAAGATAAATTTTACATAGTAAAAGAATCAATAAGATTTGCAAGATAACAAAGTAATATGTATTTTCAAAAATGTTAGCAAAAAAGAAAGACATTTTATTTGATTCTTAGAAAATATATTATGAAAATATGACTTGACATTATCAGCATATGATAATGATTCTTGCCATTTATGCTTATACAAATTAAATTGATATAAGATTATAATATTAAAAATTTTTTAATTAATTTAAGAAATGTTTTTAAAAATTAACACATTTCTCATTCATCACACACATATAACATGTCTACATTCTATAAAAAAATCATACTCTATGACACTGTTAATTAAAGCATCATCACATTAGAAGTTAAAATTCAATATCTTTTTCCAAAAGTGAAGTAAGATTGCAATAACTAGAAACTGACATCGCATAGCCTGATAATTTAAAGAAAAATCGTATATTCATGAATCATGATAAGGGAGCCGTAAATCCCCTGGTGTAACGTTTAACGACCCATCTAACCTGACCTGCTCAATCACGAGCGATCACGAGATTACCTTTCAGCTCTTTGATGAGAGGATCCGAGACCGACATGGCACATTCTCCGCGGAATATTGGCGTTAAATCGACCGCGGCGCGTCCATCGGTAGTATGTCGTATGTCTCTCGCGGGAAATTGGTTTTATTGCCGCGACACACGCGTCAGCCGAGCCTCAACAACGGGAACACCTGCATCCTACATTGTGAACGTGCTGGCGACGTATCAACTACGATAGGGATGGTGGTAGTGGTAGCAAAGTCGCGTAACTGGATCGCGCTCACTTGAAATCAAATGTCACTTTAGTAACTTAACACACTTGCGGCTATTTTATTTATTATTAATCCAGTAATAATATAATACGTTACTTAATTTTATCGTGTAAACAATCAATAGGGTGATTTTTGCACTCCAATTAAAAATAATCATTATGTTCTTATAATTATATATTGTCATTATATAATTATAATTATACATTATATTGTTTCTTCTACAATTTATTAATATTTGAGATTACTTTATATAATGGTTTACTCAAAAGAGAGAAATAAAAAAATGGATTCGCGATCAATAAAGAAAATTACTGTGATTTGGCTTGATTTTTCGCAGCTGGAATGTAAAATTCTCCTTATATTCTCGCGCGGGTTAAAGACTGATTATTGTAAACCTATTTTGAACGATCTGCATATAATTTTAGATTTTAAGGATTTATTTGTAATGTGTGTTTTTAATACATTTACAGGGTGTTTGGAAAATAATAAATCTTGCGCAGAATGGACTAAACTGAAAAGAAAAATCCTCTATTATTTTGCAATTTTCGGAATAATTGATAAGATATTAATTGCTAAAAATTGCCGAAAATTGGTCTTCAATAATTTTTTACTCAAATACTATCAACTTCGCAGAAAAATTGTAAGAGACGAAAATTATTTATTTTCTTCTCATAGAACTCTATAAATTTTTTTAGAATTTTTTATTAACTTTTTAGTACTGCATTTTCTCATTTTTACCATCATGAGAAAATACGGTATTAAAAAATTCTAAAAAAATTCTCAGAACTTTATGAGAAGAAAATAAACAATTTTCGTCTGTTGCAGTTTTTCTGTAAAGTTGATAGTATTTGA
>NW_017300244.1:1160161-1165229 GCF_001594075.2 Trachymyrmex cornetzi
TGTGTGTACTTAAGACTCTCAATTTTAACAATTTTAACAAATTTTATATATTTTTATTTTTTATATATTATTATGTTATTATAATTTATATCTTCCATTCCAGACAACACGTGTGCTAAAAACTGTCTCAAGGACGTTGTGTAACAAGGGTCATATAATAATATTTTATAATGTCACTTGCAGGTATAGAGCACCGTGCTGCAGTATTTAAGTTTCTACGTTGAGGCACTTAGCCGAAGATTGCGCTGATAACAAACAACGTCGTTCCAGTCCCCTAATCACCGTAAGAAAGTTTATATTAGCATCAGTATCTTCGCAACTGTTGGCCGCGGTGGTTATCCATCACGTCGCTTAATCTCCATTTCTGTCGTAGATTCTGTTTCGTCAATTGCATCTCGAGTGAAGTTTAGAAGATATTTCGGCATGGCGACATTACTCCCGCACGTGAATAGCGTTAAGGAAAAAGCGTTACAGACCTTCGCCGAGAAATTCGGCGAGCAGGCCGCTGTTTGCGTGTACGCTCCAGGGCGTGTTAATCTCATCGGCGAGCACACCGACTATAACGACGGTTTTGTATTGCCGATGGTAAATCTTAGTAAATCTCTTGCATCGCACACAAAACATTCACATTTCTTCACATGTTCCCTTTATTCGCTCTTAAATCGCGCGTATTTTATTTCGTTCTAAATAGCGCTTAGAAAGCACACAGAAAGTATAAAGAAAGAATAGAAAAGAAATAGAGAAAATAATAGAAAAAACTTTTACTTCGAAACGAAATCAGTCTTTATCACGCTTTTTATTCTTTTTTTCTTTATTCTTTCTCTATTTCTCTTTTTTTCTTTCTTTATTCTTTTGTTCTTACTCTTTCCTTCTTCCTAAAATATTTTAAATGTATAAAATGCAGAACGCAATTAAATTTAAATACAATTCGGAATTGATCTTAATTTCGAATTGTAATTAAATTTGTGAGAATCGATTATTTATGCGTGGATTATAATATTATCATTATTAATTATTACATCATTGTGTTATCACACACAGAATTGTAGCTTACGCCAACGAAATGTTAAGGCCATGTGACATCGTGTTTTCTTCAGCGTGCTGAACTGTCTGTTATATAACTAAAGAATACAAATAAAATTTGTAGTGAATTTAATTGCTTGTATTACTGTGGTGCGCTTTAAAAATTACTACAAAATAAAACTGCAGAAATATAAGATAATATAAGCACTGATAAGATATCCAAAATATATGTTTCGCTAAAATAAATTTTACGCATGTATGTATGTGCATGCGTGCATATGACAATAGGTCTGTTCCTTTTAACTGAGCTTGCACAGTTCATCTTTTCTCTTTTTTTCTCTAAATGAAAAGAAGAAAAGTGAACCGTACAAGAAGTTTAATTAAAAATAACAAATCTAATATTAACATTTACTATTTTTTGTCGGCCAAAATATTTGTATAATATTTTTGCAATAAAATGATATTTGCAAAAGCTTTTAGCATGTAGATCAGCATGCAAATGATTAAATTCGCTATTATTTATCAAACGTTTGTCTTCCGTGTCACTTTAACATAATTTAAACGCTACTAAAATGCGTCACGTTTGAAATTCAATGCCGTAGTAAAATAATATGTTGGTGTTTGTAACGCAATAATATACGCGTTATTGATTATCCGCGATTCATAAAAGCCGTCACGTCGTTGCATTCTTTCTTATTAATTGAAAAAGTTTTCTCAGAGTTTTTTCTTTTGTCCTGTTTAATTGATAACGAATATACTATGGCTTCAGAGATTCTTGTACTTAATAAAAAAAAAACGGTATGGTAGTTATTTTCATAATTCATTTATATATAAATTACCAAATACAGATTTAGAATAATTTGATCACACTTTACTGCCATTTAACGGCAAAACAATAATTTGTTATTAAAGAAGTATTTAATAATTTTGAAATAATTATCTCAGGCACTGCCGATGGTCACGGTGATAGTTGGGAAATCTCACGATGGTAAAAAAACCAGAATTCTTTCCTTGAGTGACGTGGTCGGCGATATAAACGAGTTCGAATTCGAAGCTGGGAGTCGAGCTGATATAAAACCGGGAGAACCAAAATGGGCGAACTATATAAAAGGATGTATCGCCAATTTTATTTGTAAGTTATTCGCAATTTTGATCGTTACACGTAATTTATTCAGAAGCTCGAAATCAATTAAATCTTTAAGAAACGTTTAAGAAACGCTAAGAAAATTAAATTTAAATCCTGTGTCATTAGTTGTAAGACAGTTTATAAAACGCAAATCGATTAATACATTATTATTTTAGGTGACGTCCCCGCGTTCAATGCTGTAATCGTATCGACTGTACCAGCAGGCGCCGGGCTTAGTAGTTCTGCAGCTCTAGAGGTAGCGACTTATACCTTCTTGGAGACCTTGAGCGGGAAAAAACCGGAGAAACCAGAACTAAAGGTAACTATGTTCTTCTAGCGATCATACTGCTTTTTTCTAACAGTAGTAACATAATAATATAATGTGGTATTAGGTAATGTATATAAGTATACATACACTTATGTGTATATAAACTTATATATAATTCTTTAAAGAACTAACAATTGGTGATAATATCATTTTAAGCTGAGCAGCATGATATAAAGATACATTAAAATTTATTGAAATAAAATATTTATTCATCGACGCATTAATAACCAAATTGACAGATAATTGATTAACTGTTGAAATATTTATACTATCCCAACAATTGCGAAAAGTAATGATAACTGTGCGATATACGTACAAAAACGAATTCTCAAGATTCATTTTCTAAAATTTGATTAGTTTCTTTGTGAAAATCTTTTGGAGGCAACAATTTTGAAGAGATTTTTTATATTCTGAAATTTTTATCCGTATTTATTCATTCTTTCTTTTATCTACATACCCGCTATAAATGAATAATTACTTATATTTTATACAATTTTTAATTAATCCCAAATAAAGAATATGTCAATTAATGTAAAATATGTGTATTTACATGTATATATGTGTATTTACATATTATACATAGGCTTTAGCGTGTCAAAAAGCAGAGCATGATTTCGCTGGTGTGCCATGCGGTATAATGGACCAGTTTATCTCAACCATGGGCAAAGAAGGCTACGCTCTTTTGCTTGATTGTCGCGATTTTATTACTAAACAAATACCTATGCTGCATCTAGATAATTACGTTTTCCTCATAACGGATTCGAACACACCGCACAAATTGAGTTCGAGCGCCTATTGCGAGCGTAGAGATTGTTGTTACGAAGCCGCGAAAATCTTGGGCAAGAAGAGTTTGAGAGATGCAAATATGAATGATATTTTAGGTAACAATAGAGAATTTTAAATGTTATGTTTGTATTCTTTAATATTATGATATTCTTGACCTTATTCTTTTATTTTATCTTATTTTATTTTATTTTAAACGAATAATTACATTTTGTATCGATTTTATTACATTTTAATATCAATAATAAATTAACATAGTTACCACTGTTTCTGTATATATAATAGACTAACGTGTTTTTAGCGTTAATATCGCAAAATGCGTCCGAGTCCATTGTGAAAAAGGCTCGTCACGTAGTCACAGAAATTCAACGAACTGTGAACGCTGCGATGGCACTTGAGAAAAGCGACTTTCAGCAATTTGGGCGCTTAATGAATGAAAGTCACGATTCATTGCGCGACGATTACGAGGTCTCGTCTAAGGAACTCGATTCGCTGGTCTCGGCGGCTAGAGAAATGGACGGTGTGTTAGGAAGCCGTTTGACAGGCGCAGGCTTCGGTGGTTGCACCGTAACTTTGTTGAGAAAGGATGCGGTTGACAAAACGATCCAACATATGAAAGCGAAGTTAATGTCATTTTCGTCTGTATTAAATTAAGTTTTGGTTTTTTTATGGAAACGCTGTAAAAATATTTTTGTTTGTAGATATTCCGGTACGCCTACATTTTACATAGCGACTCCGTCCGGAGGTGCTCGAGAAATCAGCTAGTATTTATATTAATTTCTTAAATATACATGAATATAGCCAGGATTTTATAATATTAGGAAAGGGAGCTGAGTACTCTTTGAAGGACATCGTTATCATGTGCCAACGAACAAATAAAAAAGTTCTACTTAATTTTCCTTTCTTAGGCCTTTTTTCTCCTAACATTTGTAAATTGATTCTTGCAACTTACATTTCGAATATTATCGTTTTAAAATACTTATACATAACTGATTTTTAAAAATGTAAAATGTATATATTTTGTTTGCCTATATTTATGGAATTTTTCGTGGCACGAGCAAATTTTGATATATTTACAATCAAGTTATTTGCAATGTATGTAAATTTAAAGTATGTTATAATATATGTATTTATTTTATTAGGACCTTGAATAAGTTCTTGCTGTTTTTTTACAAAATAGAAACTTAAATTTAAAACAAAATAAGATAAATAAAAGGCATTAAACTACGAACGCAAGATGTAAGCAGCGAATAAATATATATTTAAAAAGTTAATATACATATAATAGACGTTTCGGTCTTAAATCAGACCATCTTCAGTAATAAAACGAAATGAGAGTTATAAATAAATATTAATATTCGCAAACATAAGTCAATAAGAAATAAACGATAGTCAACGCACAATACAATTTTTTTGATGTGAAGAATTCTTAAAAAACATCTCCAATGTTTGAAGGCGCAGATTCGCAGCGAGTCAAAAATGTAGTTAGTTAAGTGGATAGTATATCAATACGTCAAACTGAGTGAGAATCCGCGATGTAAATTATTGCGCACAAAATTTCCCGATTCTGTGTTAACAATAGTTTGCGGAGCAGATACAGGAAATGGAAAAATTGAAGAGTATACAATAAAAGTCAAGAACAGTATGTTGATGACAGTATGAACATGCTTACATCTTGCGTTCGTAATTTAATGCCTTTTATTTATCTTATTTTGTTTAAAATTTGAACTACGTTTTGACCTAATCTTAAATTTAAAATATAAGGAAAACAAACATTTTATTTAAAGTATTGCCCATCACTAGATACC
>NW_017300245.1:0-593 GCF_001594075.2 Trachymyrmex cornetzi
ATCAAGTAAAATAATATATTCTTTACATTTTTAATTTTCTTCGATTAATGAAACAATTTCTTATATGTATCTAGTTTTAGCGGCACGAGTCGTTTATAATGTGATATCATAATTATATTGTGATACACCGAGGAACAAAATTTGACGTTTATTTTATAATTTTAAATATTTCGTATCAATTACAATGTGCTGACAAAAGGCAAGAAATTAAAAAAGGTTTTTACTAGCGTGATTTTTCTTATATAATTGCTCACCTAAAGTGCTTTTGACATCCCAACATTATATCTCAATTTTTGTTCCTCTTTTTTGTGATTTACAAAATTAAATAAAGATTAATAATATGCAAAATTTATTTTAAATTATGAAACTATTTCGACTGTATAGAATAATACGTATAAATACTAAATAGCATGCACATATATTTAGAGATATGTAATTTAAATATAATTTATCTATTACTTTTCCCGTATTATAAGAATGCGGAGTAACGCGACAATGGCAGAATTATACGATTCAAAGTGATAAAAAGCTACAATTTGAAATATCTAACAATAAGAATCTCATTTTTATACCGTACATGTGAGAACAAATGA
>NW_017300245.1:1915-62566 GCF_001594075.2 Trachymyrmex cornetzi
CATTTCTCTCTACTGAAAATTTCTCTATAGATAGCGCTAACATTTGCATCTGCACCTACAATGGCTGCAACCTGCACTGATCTGCACTACGTGTGTGCGTATGCAGAGAGCTGCTACAAACGCTTCGAAGCATTCTTTGATTAGTCAATTCGTAAAATTCTTTGTTCTGATTGGTCGCTCAAACGCTTCGAAGCGTTTGTAGCGTCAAGCCGGTTCTACATTAGTTGCAAGCTAATCGCAAGTTTGTTACGACAGCCAATATGAAGCATTGATTTCAAAATGCAAGTTTCAGATTGGCTGTCACAACAAATTTGCGATCGGCTTGCAACTAATGTAGAACCGGCTTTAGGTGGACCGCAGCCAGAGAGAGGTTTCTCTCTATCCTTATCTAATCGATTTTTATTACAGTGAAAACGTGTATCGTTCGTCAAAATGCAGGTTCCACCAATTTTTATGGAATTGTCGTTAGATGATCAGGTGAATTTGCAAAATTAAATAATATTTTAACTAATTTTTTTAGGAATATATCTTTGTGGCATACGCACGTAACAATTATAAGAATATGACAGATACACATCTTTGAAATTTATCTGTGATATTTTTAGGTTATATCAAAATTAATGTACATTAAAAGTGTTAAGAGTACGGTACATACAAAATTCGATAATTGCCTAGAATTATGTTCTGCTCACCGATTTTGATGACATTAGGCTTATTCGACGCGTTTTTGCTTGAAATGCAAGAATCTGACAGAAGTAAGTGTCGCTCTGCCCCGTCGATCAAGGTATTAATCGTTAAAGTTGACTATTCAGGTTTGGAAATCTATCACATTGATGGCATAGAGGGACATGAGAACATGTAAGCATGTGAGAATAACTATTTTCTGCTTCAAAAAATTACACAAATTCTTTGCTTTAAAAACAAATTCTCTAAATATTGTAAAAACAAAAATGATATAGAAAATGATTTGTTTTTAAAGCAGAAAATTTGTTTCTAAAGCAAAAAATTTTCTTTATAAAACAAAATTTGTGTAACCCTTTATACCATTGGTGTGACAGTTTCCTAATCTGAATATCTGTCAACTTTAAGAATTAATATCTCGGTTTGTAGGGCAGAATGACACTTTTTACTAGATTTGTTTATTCCGTGCAAAAATGCAATGAATAAGTCTAATTTTATTGTTTTTTAAAGTGCTATAGCTAAACAGTATAATTATCTTTTTAATATTATTATTCTTATTATTACTGTTATTTTAGGCGCAAGAACTAAGGGTATATTTTAAAAGTCTTGGTGCAGAAATCAGCGAAGAGAAGTCTCCTAAAGGTATAGAAGATGATTTGCATAAGATTATTGGGGTATGCGAGGCATGTTTCAAAGAAGGAAATGAAAGCGAAATAGAAACTGTATTGAATGACATTGTATCTATCATGATTCTGGCAAGTTTAACATTTTGATAATTTTTTATTATAGATAATTAAATATTACTTTTCCTTTTTATTTTTACCGATTTTATTTTATATACCTACGGAACGCGCTGAAAATTTAATTTTAGCATTCTGTGAGAAACTTGTAAAAGCACCTGGATATAAGCTTGGATTGGTTTGCTTAAAAGCGTAATACATTGTTAATTTTTATCAAATTCATATATATAACATTATTTTTTAATATAACAAATCATATTTAAATTTATTAAGAGAAATAATAGTATTTTTGGTTACAAAGCAAATTATAGTGTTTAATAATATTAATATGAAAATTTTTGCAAATTTTCTCAAATGATATACGTTTGCAGTTTATGGCTCTTATTCCAATCTCTTGCTGATGATTCTCCAATGAGATACCATGTTTATTACCACTTGGTACAAATAGCCCGCAATGTTGATCAAGTAAAAGCTGTGTATAGTGGGATAGATCAATTAAAGCAACAATTTGCCTCCTTTCCTCCATCGAATGAACAAATGCAAAAGTTATTGCGTTTGTTGCATGAAGTTCTTTTAAGTTGCAAACAAGGGTAATGTCTTGTGTTTTCTTCTTCTCCCTCTCTTTCTAACACACTCACTTATTTTCTATACAATGTAGAAATAATTTCAAATATAAAATATATTTTACAAGGAATTTGTATAATCCTTTTTAGAGAACAAGCAGCAGCTGTTATGGTAGAATTGTTGGGAACTTATACAGCAGAGAATGCTTCCGCAGCTAGGGAAGATGCACAGCGTTGTATATTAGCTGCGTTAGCAGATCCAAATACATTTTTGTTAGATCCGCTTTTGGCATTGAAACCTGTGAGATTTTTAGAAGGCGAATTAATACATGATTTACTTCTTGTATTTGTACAAGATAAATTACCAGCGTATTTACATTTTTATCAACATCATAGAGAATTTGTAGAACATCAACTTGGTATATATCTAGTCCATAATGTAGATAATGTAAAGCTTGAATTTATTTCAATAAAATGAAATTTATGATGTACTTTTTTTCTTATAGGATTAAATCATGAACAAAACATGAAAAAGATGAGGCTATTGACCTTTATGCAACTTGCAGAGACAAATCCAGAAATGTCTTTTGATACAATACAAGAGGAATTGCAGATTGATGAATCTGAAGTAGAAAGCTTCATAATTGATGGTAAACCATTTTTACTCTTAAAATTTTATTTATAATAAATAACATTTAACATCCTGTTCAAATAACATAGTTTTACACTATTGTTTATTTAAGTGGCAGCTGATTTTTGACAGGATATATTAAATGAATCTGTACTGACTTAGTAAAATTATATTTTCACTAAGTTATCGAAGCATTCAACAAAGTTAAGAAACAAACTTTTAAGAAAAATACGAAATGTTATGATCGTGTAATAATATTCACAAGATGTAAATAATATTGTTCCAGTTTTAAAAACGAAACTTGTAAGAGCGCGCATGGATCAAGCTGGCCGTAAAGTATTAATTTCGAGCACAATGCATAGAACGTTTGGTCGTCCGCAATGGATGCAACTGCGAGATTTACTCGTATCATGGAAAGCTAATCTTTCGGCTGTACAGGATGGCATGAAAACTGTAGCTGTTGCTCAAATGGAGCTTGCAGCAAAGAATAAAGCTACTCTTGCTCACTGACAATACCGAAAAATCCCATAAATATAAATAATTATGAAAATATCAGAAGATTAAAAGTTAATTTTTTTCCAGAGAATAACAGATTCCTTGAATCTAACTATAAAAACAATGCAACTAAAAACTAATAATTATATCACAATATCATATTTATATAACGCAAAACTGTTAAACAGAAAATTTTTATATAATTTTAAACATACATTTACATATTTAATATAGCTACATTCGCGTTAATCATCTCGTTTTTTTTAGTGTCAAATTATTTCCATAAAATAAATAATTAAATTTATCATGATGTATAAAGTATATTGAAAATTAATTCAACGATTAATTTTGCCATTTTCACGCATTTGTGTTATATATATATATTTAAATTAGGTATGCACACTATATGTGTTAGGCATGTAAATATAAGAGGTTGTTCCAAAAGTATCCAACTGCCTATATAATGAGAAAGAGCTATTCTGGATATGGACAATATCGCCTTCAAGTAGTATCCTTTTGAAGCAATCCTTTCAGTGGTCCACTTCCAAAAGCAGTCCTGGAAGTCACTTTTTGTGTGTGATAGCCAACAGATCCTCACTGTGTCACGCAATCGTTTCAGAACTTCCAAGTAATACTCTTTGTTTATTATACGACAATGTTATGAAGCATATTTGTGATGTACAACATCTTCCTGGTTGAAGAAAACTGAGCATTGCCTTCACGTTGCTCCAACTCCAGCACACTTTCTTGGATCGAGACTTCTCGTCGTCCATTGTCACTCATAAAGTCATTGCTATAAACTTTATGGATCATGCCGATTATCTCGAAACATGTGTGGCCAAGTTTTTGATAAAATCTAATGCAAATTCTCTGCTCAACTCGCTCGGTCATTGTAAAATGCGATCCTCGGAGTTTTCGAAGCTCACACAACTGCGTACCGTTACTAATTGAATAGTTGTTGGATTGTACCGCTTGATGGGGATACTCCTCAAGGTACTCTCCCCTGAATACCAAATGCCTGTTTTCTACAGAGGAAAGAGGATGACCAAAGATAAAGATATACGTAAAGGTCGGATACTTTTAGGACAGTCCTTATGCATACGTATATTGGAACACACACACATGCATCAAATTAACATAATATATATTTCACAATAAGTATAAAAATTAATAGTATACCATACAGCAAACTGGATGAAAAGAATCGGAAAATACATTAATTCTATAAAATAATATTTTTACAGGTGTCTCATGATAATTCTACTTGAATCAATAATGTTTGAACATGATAAAATGAACTTCATTTTTTTAGAGGCAAAATATAATTATATTATGTGAAAAATTTTATTTTTTTCTTGAATAGTTCTAACCGCATTTAATTATGCAGTCGATATATGTTAAAAATATTAATTGCAGATAAATATCAGCTATTTGATAATAAAATACGCGACATTATAAGAAGCATTTGATCTGTTTTAGATCTTAATCTCTATGTAAAAAATTATGATTTATAATTAACTTTTCTTATTACATTGACATTTTTGCGCTGTTTTTCTATCACATTAATTTTATATAATTTTAAAGCATTTTTACTTAAACATAGTTGACATTATTTATGTATTTTTCAATAGCGTTTTAATTTTCAATAAAACGGGACAAAAAAATTAATATTGTAAAACATTCGTACGTACAAGCGTATGTCATACATTGGCTGCATTCAGCAGAAAAAGCAGCTTTGCAACTGTTGTAAAATTCTTTAATATTGATCTTGCCCTTAGTTCCTCACTGGATCTAAATGTATAAGGATTGCACCGATTGCACCAATGTTACTTTGATTTTAAGCGAGGCTTAAAACTCTCTGTTTCTTTTTGAGCTTTAAAACGAGACAAATAGAATTTTAAGTTTCGCGCTTAAAGTCAAAGTAACGTTGGTACAACCGGGCCTAAACCAATCATATTCAAGAATTTTACAAGTATCAAGCCATTGTACAAATATCGATAACGCCAATAGCACAATGTAGTTATTTACTATTACTACTATGCTGCTATATATTAAATTAATTTTTTTTTTTTAATTCAATTTGTTTACAACAACTTATTTACAATGTATACGTAAATAATCCTGGAATAATTTATAAAATTACAAATTGTATGTACAATTATATAATTCCAAATTTTGCGTATTTAAATCAAATATAAATATTTAATGTACATTTTTTTGTTTATTGATCTTCAAATCTAATCTATTATATGCCCTTTTCCGTCCTGTTTCTTGCCTTTTATCTTCTTTGCGACCATTTCATCAATAATTGTATTTCTTATCTCTATCTGTCTCTTCCTCCCCTTCACCCTTCCTCGTTGAGTCATAAATTCTTATTTCGCAACCAGAAAATGAAGAAACAACCTAACAAAAAAGCAAGAAGTAAAAAATGGTAAAATGTACAATAAGAAACAGAAAGCAAAGAGCACATTTTAGATTTAGCTTTAGAAGGCGAAGCAAACTACTTTTAAAATCTCACAGCTTTTCCTTAAGTAAGATTTATTATAATTCATTGTACTCCTTGCCTCAAAATATGACACTTTCAATATCACTATAGTGATTTCCCATCCTGTTAAGGTGAAACAATCATTTTCACAACATCTCCAAGCACCGCATTCAGTTTAGCATATAAAGTTTTATCTTTTTCAAATATATTTTACATTAGCTAGTAAATCTAGAATATCTAAAACTTGAGTTAAGAGGCATCTTTTCTATAAAATATGCAGGACGTTCTGTACTTCTGTGTAAAACCGGCCATATTTATTCCAAGTATACATAAACCTCTTGTAACTTTTATATAAAAGACAAATGACGGATGATTGAGACTATGATATATTGTTTGTATCAAAAAATTAAGAAATCATGACTAAATTTCTCTTATCATACTTGATAAATCAGATCTGAGTAGAAAATCTGGGACGTGGTAAATCTCCAAATACCGTATCAGTATTGACGCTTTTAGCTAAGGCTTTCATTGAAGCTCGAATGTTGTGTGGATCAGTTGGCAACTGTAATTATAATTATATATAGATTTTTTTTTAGAGAGAGAGAGAGTAAACTTAAAATATAAGCATGAAAAGGCTCAAAAGTATAATACAATATATTGCAAAAATTAAAAATCATGTAAAATTTTACCTGATCATCGTCTTGATCCTGTATTGTATGACGAACGATAGAAGGGAAAACAGGCACGATGACAGGTAATGATTTAGCTAACGTAGAATGACCATCCCGTTGACCTCTTGGCATATGAATCTCCTCGTTTTGGCTTGAATCTAAATGTGTTAATTATTACAAACTTGGATCTAAACAAAACACAAGGATATTAATAATAAATTAATACATCATACCATCGGTATCAGATCCATCAGTGTCTTCCGAAGAGCATAGAAGCTGTTGGCTGGCTGTGTCTGTATCCTCCATTCCTTCAAAAGGAAACAATACTTCCGTATCGAAACTACCTGATTCCTTGGTACTAATATACACTGTATCCTTTTTTCTTGAATTTTCATTCTGTAAAGTTTATTATCCAGATTCAATAATAATTATTAAAATTATAATTATAAGACTTTTGATCTGTACACCAAGTAATAATTGAAAAAACTTTGATAAATGACTTACATTAATGCTACTTTTAGAGGAGTGTCTGGTAGTTGTCTCATGTTTAACGTTTGGGCTACTAGATACTTTTGTGTCACTGAATATTATATTAGACTTTGGATTCACTGTATTAGCTGCAGAGGTAGTCATAATACTTTTAAAACCGTCAGGAGTTGTTGGCGGAGTTTCTATATTATTGGTTACTCTACTTGTCTCGTCACCTCTACATACTAGTCTAATTATTAAAAAAAAAAACAAGATTATGATTATTATTATTATATAATATAATAATATACACATACTTGTAAAATTACTTTGATAACAGCCTATGTTCATTGTGTGCTCTTTCGCGAAATTGTTCCAACAATTGATGCTGCTCAGCAGTAAATGCACGTATTTTATCTTCTATAGCTATTGTTTGACGTTGTACAGCCTCTTGTAACTGTTGTTGTAATCCATCTAGGGCCACTTGAACCGCGTTAGGTAATTGTGAAACTAGATAAATAAAGTGTAACATATAACGCTAAGATAATACATGGATACATAATATGCAGATATAAATAAATTATTTTAAAATCCAACAAAATTAAATACATGTTGAACACATATATACACATTAACTTACCAGAAAATTTAGGCTGTTGCAGATAATCGTCGAGATCTTCCAAACTATGATTAATTACTACCCTAAATATTGGGCTGTAATCTGGATTGGATTTTAATTTATTTATTTCCACGGGAGATAACTATAACAATATAATTATCTTTCAAACAAATTTATTTAGAAGTTAACGACTCCATAAAAATGAATAATATATCTCTGATAGGTATTATTTTTACAATTTATATATAAACAATAAATGTGTATCTGCAATTAATATCATATGCAATCGTTCTTGATAAAATCAGTTGCTTATCTTAGACTATGCTCAGATTCTTATCCAAGTACCACCCAGGTATCACATCATTTTTGTTTATCCAATGTTAAACAAGGATGGCATGACACCTAGGCCCAGTTTCAAACTCACAACTTGTTTCTCATCTTTTTCCAATTCCAGGGAATTGGAAAGAGATAATGAATAAGTTGAACCTCGGTTAAGAGTTAACCATGAATTGTGAAACTGGGCCCTAGGGAGAATCTGGATGGGAATACAAATACGCCCTTAGATAAAGAATGATTCATAATAAATTATTTTTCATTACACTAAAATTAAATAGATGACAAACGTTTTAGAAAAACAACAACAAAAATATGGGAAGTCAGTCAAGTAAACACGGTTGCCACTTCTCCGGCCAGAGATTCTTGGCTTTTTAAACAAGTTTGACTTTTTAAACAAAAATGCTGACAAAAAAGATTTCATACTATTTTATATTTTTTTATAAAATTCACTATAAGACGGTAACAATAATTTGAATGACACTAAGGGGTCGATTCTGTAACTCTTAAAGGTCCTCTATATAGAAGTCGTAGACGATTGTGGAGTCTTAAGTCGTAGGAAATTGACCAATTCCAATCGAATATTCTCCTTATATTTGATTGTGATTGGTTGGTTTCCTATGACTTAAGACTCCACGACCGTCTACGACTTCTATGTAGAGGACCCTTTACAGAATCGGCCCCTTAATCTTGAACAGGAAAGGTGGCAACCGTGCAAGTAAAACAGATTATTTATACGGCAAACATAAACAGATTATTTTGGTCAAGACCATCGTCTCTTGGAATATTAACTTAATATCTCTCTTGCAATACGTTTTGTCTAAAACTTACAAGAATATTGTTATTTATCCAAGAGACCATCGCGTCTCTTGGAATATTAACTTAATATCTCTCTTGCAATGTTTTGTCTAAAACTTACAAGAATATTGTTATTAATGAGGACTAAAGCAGCACCGTATTCTCTATGAACTGCGTGAGTATACATTGAGCAATTGCAACAACGGTGTACAATCCAGGATCCAACATTTCTTTTTTCCATTAAACCAGGTTGTTCTTTAGTAATTTTTTCCAATTCTGGTACACTCGCCAAATCCTGTCAAAAATAAAATCAATATCTGTTACGTCATTAATAATTAAATCGTTCTATATTTTAATTACAATTATATATACATAAATAATTGATCATGACAGTATGACTTTTGTGCAGATATTTTTTTTAATGCTAAAAGAATTTAATATCTAAACAGAAACATCATGTCGATCAATGCTCACTAATTTCACATAAATACTAGAAAAAATATTTTATATAAAATCGAAGATGTACAAAAGATTGAAGATGAACCAGCTTGAACGTTAACATAATGCGACGGGATCGCAAAGTATAAGATTATTGCTGTGCTGCAAAAAAAAACATGAAATTGATACGATCGCAATGAGTTACATGATATGTCAAACTGAGATCTATTTATGAAAATTGAAGCGTGAGAAGACATATTTTTTCATATCTACTACACGTCTTTATGTAAGATTAAACTCTAAATTCATATCGATAAAGGGGTGAAGATAAAACTTTAACTAAATTCAAATCGATTTTAACTTTGCAATGAAACAGGTGAGAAGCGAGAGAGGGAGGAGAAGGGATAAAACGGAACACTTTTTTTTTAAATTAATTATTTTTAGATCATGGATTTTTCGAAAAAGAGAGAGGCAACGAGTGAAAAAGCTTTTATTTACCTCTCGAAAAAAGGCATCAGCACGTTCCAGATCGGTCAATTCGATGTTAACCTGTTGTAATTCGGCGCTCCTAGACTTGATGGACACATTCAGGCACTTGCAGGTGACGTGCATCTTTCAATTATCGACAAACGATCGGCAAACGCGAAGTCTAGGCTTTTGGGTGACCAGAGAACACAGCGTTCCTTTTTTTTCTTTTTCAAAGAGGTCGAAGATGCGCCGAACTGAGATGCGCGATTCAGCACGACTACGCACCACTGCGTATTTGATTGCAGCCTGCAGGTGTAGTTTTGATTCAGCTGCTCTCTCTCTCTCTTTCTCTCTCGATTGTCCAGTACAGAACTCTCAATTGCTCTCAATCAAACGGGTATGGTCACCGCGAGACATCGTCTATCAACGAAGAAGCATCAAGAATATCGTACCGATATATGTCATCAGAGAGAAATTAAGGTTTCTCTTTGATATCGTTTGCGATCAGATACAGCTTAAGTGAAGCAACTATCTCTCTCGACTTGGTAAACCGACTGTCGTCGCTTCCGAAAAAGACATACACCAACTAAGAACGAGAAAATAAAGTGGCGCAACGCGCGAATTGCTATATACTGTCGTCCCGCGAGCATTCGTTTTGAAGAACGGTCGTTTTGATCAATATATACATCAATATATAAATGAAAGAGAAGAGCCTGAATTTCCTATAATCTTGGATGCTTTCCAAGAGACAGTGTAACGAGCGTAACACATATATTTTTGTTTGCCCATGTTACACCGAGTTAAAATGATTAATGATCACAGTGTTAAAAGTACACTGTGACTGCCCGCTGGGAAGCACCATTCATGTGTTGAAACAATCAGAAACAATGGACGAACGAACTGCCGAACAGTTTGCAATTACGACGTCTGTTGTTAAACAAAGAGCTCAAGTATATCGATGAAATTCGGAAAACTGGCTCAACCAGGCTCAACTAATGCTTCTTTCGATTACAGTTTACCATATTTTTACTCATTGTTTACATCCAACTTCCAAGAGAGCGTGAGCACGCTAGTGAGTGAGCTAACGTATCTGTGTGAGTGTATCATGCCCATCTGGTGCATCTTGGCCCTTGGCAGATTCCATAATTATCGATATGCGTCGAAATATGTGTGCTTGATGTTATGAATAAACGATAATGAAGTCGAATGTGTATCTTGAAAGCAGGTAAAAATTACAAAAATGAGCAAATTTTCTAGAGATGTTAACCAATAAAATTATAAATATTCCAATAAATTCGCTCACTTTTGTTTTTTCTCTTACCTCGTTACAAGAAATACAATTGATCCCAAAGCGATTGATTCACAAATTTCAGTATATTATACATATAAGCTGCGTGCTGCTATCCATTGCGAATGCGAATACTGAAAATCTGTAGTCACGAACTAGAGAGTTTCGGTACTCGTAATAACAGAACGCAGCCTAGAATTGATTAACGATTGTATATGATTCATTGAATATATGGTATCATAATTCACAACACGATATACAGATCTTCCTAGACACCATGTAAAAAAAAATTGATCAATTATACTGATCGCTGGGGAGAGGGAGGGGGATAATACGATTGACGACAAGATCAATAAGTTAAAATTTAACACTCAACGTAACTTATCCAAGACTGGCTATCTTCATAGCTGGTAATTGTACCTTGTACTCAATGATAATGAAAAATATGAGATATGATAGTCTTCCTCCCTGAAATCGATTATTTTTATTAATCTATTGTTATTTGTACTATACTGGAAATTGCCATTGAGAGCACGTAATATTACCGAAAATTTAAACTAATTATACTGACAAACTTAATTCTTCGAGCATTTTTATTTTATCGATTCTCCATATATATTTAACAAAGAAAGAAAACTTAAAGTTAACTAAACTATAACGTCTTGTACTTGTTCTATTATACTTGTAAATATACAGTCATAAAGATGTATCTATATACAATATTATACACTACCAGCACCAATAAAATAGTGGTCATATTTGGCCACAACTATTAATGTCACTTATATATATAAAATTACAATATATTACACATATCAATAATCAATAAAAAGTTATATATACACATACATGTACAATTGCTGGGATATACATTCGAGACAAAATACTTCAATTGGAACAAATACATCAAAAAATGCCATATTACAAATTTTATATCCAGCCACTGTTTCATTCATCAAATTCCGTTTTCATCTTAAAAATTTCTTCCTTCCATTTAAAATATTCGTTGAAACGTATTGCAGCATATCTGAAAAAATATTTAAAAATTTACTGTAATAATTATTTGACCAAAGTATATTTTATTTTTATCCTAAAATTTTGATAATTCTATTATACAAGAAAATAATCGATTGTCGAATTATTATTGCCGTTATTTTTATTAATGTGCGTATATCTATGATATTAGCATATATATGCGATAATAGTAGATATGATAGTAGACAGTTTCATATATATATAGTATGTATTTCTACTACCTACTATCATACAGATATATTTGATACATCATTTATAAATATGTTTTATTGATAAATAAAAGCACTTACTCTAAAAAATCAAAATCAATATGCGAATGCTCGCTCTGGATGAGAGCCCAACAGCCCCAAAAAAAATGCGGCAAAGGAGTAAATTTAGTAACTTGCCAGTATAATTTGTCAACGTCTTTTTCGGACACATTAGTTGTCGCGTTGTATATTTGCAAATATTTTTTCAACCACATTTTTTGAAAAATTTCATCCGGATATAAAGAATAATCCGGCTCGTCAAAACCTTAAATGTACCAGGTGTTTAAAATTTTATTTAATATACTTTATAATATACTTTGTTGTTCTGTAATACTTTATGTACGAAGGTAGGTATGTTTTCTAATACACTTGTAAGATATTGAAGAATGCGTAATTACCGGCAAATTCTGTAAAATGATTAACTATATCAAACGCCTGATAGTTGAACGCAGTGTATTCATAATCGATAAAAACAACACTCTCCTGTTTTTGATTGTACAATATATTTCCTAGTAGAAGATCATTATGAGCGAATACTACAGGACTATTCACTTTGGAAAGTGTACTTTTCAATAGCTGATATTCTTCCTCCAATATTGCATAGGATGGTATCAACATTTCAAACCTTAAAGTAGAAACTATTACAACTAAACTATTGAATATGTCTTATATGATGTTCAAAGGAAGTATCTATTTATAAGCGCTTACTTTGCTTGCTTAAGAGAATCCGAAAATCTTTTAGGTATAATTTGCATAAATTTCTTTACTTTTTCCCAGATAAAAGCATCTTTTGATATAGATTCATTTTCAGACTCAAGATTATGCATTTCAGCCATACGTTTCGCAATTAATGGGTATACTTTTGGATTTCTGACTGTTTCAGTAGTCAGAGTTTCACCTTCCAGGAATTGATAAGCAAATCCATTGTTAAATGTAGCATAAATGCAATGAGTATAGCCAGCCTTATTCAATATCTATGCACAAATATTTATTCTATGCATTAGTTATATTGTTTACACATTAAAATTTAAATTTGTTATATTTTTCTTTGTATAATACTTATGCGTAGGTATATATGCAGGTTAATAAAAAAATTAATGCATATAAATTACAAAAGTTTAATTATAAACTGAAATATAAACAAGATAGCGCTGTGTATAATAACTTTGATAAAATCTTTACCCGGATATTTTTTATTTCACTTTTTCGGTCGATCAGTAAATCCGAATTATTACCATAAATTCTAACCAGGATCATATCTGTATAATGTCCCGTGTACCATACTCCTATCAACTTATTTGTTCTTCCATCAGTAAATACCTGAAATAAAAGAAAAAAAAAGATATTTTTTTTCCTAGTTATTTTGAATTGATTTACATATCATCAGTAATGGTAAAGATAGTATTGTTATCTGAAAACTCTTTTATTACTTATATCAATGTTTAAAATCATGTGGGTGCAAAAAAAGGTTAAAAAGCTATTAACATCGATATTTCTTATTACTTAATTATGAAAACAAAATTGATAAAACTCTGCATTTATGAAGGAATGAATAAATCGAACATAAGGAAAATACGAATTCCAACACGCACTATAGTTTTAGTTCTATAACAAGAATTGAAATTGTATTGCATGTCAGGTAAAAAAGTTACCAGTAGACAAATAAAATATAATATTGATATAAAAAGAGCACTGTAAATATAACGATTTATTTTTTAAAAGCAAGGGACATAAGAGATATACAATTTAATTTTGAATTCAATTATTGTTATCATTGTTCAGCTGTTTTTCTATTACTTCTCTCTCTCTCTTATAAAAGGATATCAAAAATTACCTTAAAATTCAATTGTTGCAAGGGCCAGGATGGTCTAATCCTCTTTATAATATCTTTAGCACCAACAATAATTTCATTCTCATCTATTGTAATGTTGAGATGTTCCTCACATACACTCATAGCTTAATGCTATTTTATAGAATAAAAAAGTTTTTTACTTAATTATTATTTTAATAATAGAGTGCAGATAACATGGACATAATTTAAAAACTCAAGGAATATATATTCTATTTGTAATGCATGAATTAGATATAATACAATGTGGATCTATTGGCTATTTCACTATGAATGAATAAAATATTTAATTAAAAAATTTGTGTGTATATACGTATCAAAAACAAAAATGTAAAAACACAACATTCAGTCCTTACGAATGTTTCACGACAACTAAAAGAGATCTAGTACAAGTATGTCTATATATATATATATGTATACTTAAATAAGCGATAATATACTAAATTACTGATAAGCGAGGGTAGCATTACACTCAATTGGAGAGAATGACGAAATTCAAATGAATAATATCTCAATTTAAAGATGGCACTCTCCATCGAAGATTGTAGTTTATTTACACATAAAAATTTTACTAGATTTGTCAAATTGTTTTCGAAAGTTCTCTGAGGTGTAAATACATAAATTTTTAAATCATGCTGTACTATACCACGTAAAGTTAATAATTATGAAATTATGATTATTCTATGTAATCGTTACCAATTATTTACAATTGGTATTTGGACGATACAAATATGCACACATATCAATATCACAAAATAACGTCTCGTTGTCTCTGATTTTAATGAAAACTCGTCATACGTGGCTATGTGACGTAAAGCGCATGATGCACGTGATGTATAATCGTTATATCCTTGTTCAGTACTATCTCATATCTGTAAGATCCCGTTTGCCCAAACATATGCTGAATTCAAGGCCATCTGCTGGATTCACACTGCATCCAGCAATTCTACATTGGTCATATCGTAGCGTCGGAAGCGTCGTAATGCTGGATTCACACTGCATCCGATTTCCGTCGTACAACGATCTGCAACCAATCAGGAAACAAGATGAAACTATAAGAGTAACAAATTGATCAATGACAGTTGAATGTAAAAAGAATAATCGAATGCAATTGGTCAATTTCTTACTCTTACAGCTTCATCCATTAAGGCCCGTCTACAATACACAGAGTAAGAAGTAAGAGTAAGAAATTGACCAATCACAGTCGAATGTGAGAAGAATAATCGACTGTGATTGGTCAATTTCTTACTCTTACTTCTTACTCCGTGTATTGTAGACGGGCCTTTATAGTCGTAAGCATAGTTGTAAGTGGTTGTAATTGTAAGAATTGACCAATCAAGTCGAATGTGAGGAGAATATTTGACTGTGATTGGTCAATTCTTACAACTACAACCACTTCCAACTACGCTTACGACTACTGTAGAATAGGCTTAAAAGTTGCATGAACAAAAAACTAACCCAGTTAAAGTTACGTTAAGATTGAATTAACTCCAGTTAAATGAAAAGTTAATTTTGGCAAATATTTTTATCAAATTAAAATGACCTAATTTTTCTTAAAATTAGATTACTTTAAATAAAAAAAAATTACAATATAGATATAAACGTTAGATATAGATTATCAAATAAATTTAATATTTTATTTGTAAATTATATGAAAAAACAAATAGTTTTGTATATAGCAATGTATTTTTTCTTTTGCAATAAAAAATTGAATTTTACATAGATATTTGCAAATAGTATCAATGACCGGATGTAAAACAAGATTAGAATGACATATCTTATAAGCACATAAGCGCTGATACCGTTTCCTAAATGCTTAGCTTTTTTTGAATTAATTCTTTAATAATTTAAGATTTTCTAGAAAAAAATATTAACGTTTAAAGAAATAAAACAAATTTTGACTTTAAAAAAAAAGTGTTAATAAATCAAAGTTTAAGTTCGGATCTACAATAGGTGTTTTAGCCTTATAAGCCTTAAAAAATTGACCAACTACAGTCAAATGCGAGAAGAATAATTGATTGTGATTCGTCCATTCCTTATGGCTTAAAGCTTAAAAATCTATTGTAGATCCGGGGTTAAAGTAATTACGTTAAGTTAAAATTGAATTCATTTGATATAAGCTAAATTAAGTTAAAAGTTATTAACTTTTTATTTACTTTTTAACTTATTAACTAGTTTGTACCCAATCTTGAATAAAAGTAACAATTGTATTTGTTACTATCACTCAAAGAGTTATGTCTGTAAACATTTTGTAAAAGGATTTTAATTCCCAGGTGATGTATTTTCAAATCCGTGATACCTGTAAAAATACACACAAAATATTAATAAAAATTTACTTTATTAAAATAAACTTTATTACATAATCAATGCATATCAGTGGCTTCCATTTAACGCTCACAACGCTCGTGGAATCGTTTCATCCTTATCGTTTATCAAATATTAAACAAGGACAAACAATGCTCGCGAGCGTTGCAAGCGTTAAGTAGAACGCAGCCAGTGTATGTCACAAATAGAAAAAAAATAAATTTTAGAATATAATTAATGTCACAAGTATATTTCACAAACTACCCACATTTTGGAACATTTCAGCAACATTGTAGTAACGTTATAACATTGCTACAATGTTACTGAAATGTTCCAAAATGTTTCTTGCTTATTGGGTAATTATTAAATATTTGTATTATTTTAACATAAATATTAATATTTATCATAAGAAAATAATATTTGCATCTAAACTATACTGCAACTGCATACAAATTATATCAGTAATATAATAATATAGTTATTTAATGTATATATAATTATATGCATGATTGCCATCGTCTTACTTTTCATATAATTTTTAGATGCAGCGATTTTTTCTAGAATGTTTTTTTTAGAATGTTACTAGTTGATTTTGTCATATAATGTGAAATACTGAATAACTTTCAATTGTTTTTTTAATTGGAGTGCATTTAATATACAATTTTTTATACATAATACTAAAAATAAATTTTCAATGCAATTTTGGATAAATCTACCAATCAAAACATATTTATAATTTTTATTGTTTAACAAATATGTTGATAGTTCAGTTATCGATTTTGTATTTAATATTATGCTTTTCTGAAATGGTTTTCAATTATTTTTGTTACCAAAAGTTAACAATGAAATTAGTTCGATAAATTTATTTAGAAAATTCATAACTTCATTAAATTTTTCAGATTTATTTTTACTTATTCCCTTCATTATTTTTATTACTAACTATTTTTAGTTAGTAATAATTTAGTTAATAATAATTTTAACCAGAGCCATTTATTTTGTTAGCCACGAGATATACTCTGGTTTTGAATCTTCAAAAGCTAAATATTCTAATGCTGTACTTATTTCGTGATTTAAAACATGATAAGCACTTTTTACACGCGTTTTTTGAAAATATTTTGATCTATCAAGTGTCTGGAAACAAAGTTATTATTTTCAAATTAAATACATCATTATTTAATATAGGTATCTAGTTTATTAAGATTCTATAAGTTTATTTAAGTCTTTCATAACCAATAAAATTAGAACATATTTAAAACTTTCTAGTATAATTTTCCCTTAATATTGGAATGGAGGAAAAGTTCCGTGGTATTTTGTTAGCTCAAAATTATATATACAATATCTTCGTTAAAAATAAACAAAATTTAAATTTATAAAGATTTTATAGCTTGAAATTTACTTTTGAATAGTGACTATATTTTTTGAATTTATGCGAGTTTTGTAATTTTTATATATAGAAAACTACGAGCTGAAAAAAAGGAAAATTTTCAACTATCTATATTGTAAAAGTTTGGAATTTTCCTCACAAAATCGTTTTTTAGAAATGTTTCTACGATTTTTTATTCTTGAATTATTCGCAAGTTAAGTAAAAAGAAGTATTCTGACTTTGATTGTATACTTCATTAAAAATTATCTGCAATTTAAAAAAACAGATTTTTAAAGCTAAAACGTTGCTCTATTAAGTGATATAATTACCAATTTAAAAAATGGGATAGATAAATTTGAGCTAAAAATATGGTATTGTCCTTATAACCATTGCGCAATAGTCATACGTAATATCAATAGTAATATCACAATTTTATAACTTAAATTTCTATATATTTTACACTTCAAAAATTAGCATGATATTTAATAGAACAAAGTTTCAGCTTTAAGAATCTGTTTCATTAATTACGATGATTTTTGACGGAGTTACGAGCAATCAAAATCAGAATGCTTTTTTATTAAATCCATGTGTAACTTGGTAATAAAAAGTTGTAGAAACATTTTTTAAAAACAAACTTTTAAAAAAACTTTAAGCTTTCACATCAGATAGTCGAAAATTTTGCAACAAATATATTCTGTATATAATTGTGAGCTAACAAAAAATTCCACAGAACTTTTTCTCCAACCCAATATTATTTGGTATAATATCGCAATAAGTTTTACGCATTTGTACAAGTAATATCACATTTTCTAATAAGTTTTTCATTCTGATAAAGCTATTACCTTATATGGCACAAGTACATATGGCAACAAGACAACACTTTTCATGACTATAGCGCTCAATAAATTGATTTAATTTATGCGGATTGGAATAACTGTAAATTATAATGAAATGCTTAAAACCTTCCTTAAATAATCAATAATGAAGTAAAAGAATCTCGTCATCATATATGGCATGAGATTCAAATTATTCAAATCTACTCACAGAAAAGGAATGAAAACACGCAGCAAAAATTTTTAAAAATGTATAACTTATTAGACAGAAATTATAGCAAATACAGAAATAATACAATTTTATCGGAAAAAAAATGAGAATAGTGAGTTTTTTTTATTAAAAAAGTGAACAAAAGTGAGCCTTCTTCTAAATAATGAGTAAAGTAAGAATATTGACTCAGCAGCAACCTGGCCTGTACCATTACTAAATTGTGAAACTTTTATATTTAAAAATTGATAAATTTCATACAATATTCCACTTTGGAATTTTAATTTTTCAAGTTTTCTATTTAATGTTCTAATAGATGGAAGCTTTGAAGTAAAAGATCTTTATATTATGATAGGCTGCACGCAAATTTTAAGTGATATGCTTTGACTAACATTACATTATACCATTTTGGAATTTTTTAATATTTTTTGTTTAAGAGCTATATCTGATCTTTATGCAAAAGTTGTCGAATAATTGTAGGAAACTATTCAATAATGCATACTTTTTTTTCTAATTCCTTAATTCTGTTTTTATATTGGTTTTGCAAACGTTTATGTCTCTTTCCCATACTTATTCGTAGCGATTCTGACTTCCGAAGTAGTTTTTCTAATTTTTTGATTTTTTCCATATACAATAAATTTTGTTTATCCAAACTGTGCTCCTGTTTTGAAACCAATGTGTCGTCTTGTATAATTCCATCACTACATAATTCTGCTGTTTCTTGGAGAATTTTTTTACTTATTTGATGAGTTACTGCTTCTTCTTCTTCAATATCAGATAGAAGATTTTCTGATTTACATTGTTCTTCTTTTGGATTATTTATAGATATTGTAACAGTACCATCATAATCTGTCTTAGATATTATTATCTGAGATTGTTTAATTCCATTTAAATCAGCAGTATTTTCTGAATGAAAATAAATAATATTATCTAATTAGTAACAATTACAATGATGACAAAATTAATTATTACTTTGAATTAATTATTACAACATCCTGTTTTTTGTATTGTATATAATATTTGTTATTAATAATTACACACTTGAATATCATTCTTATTATTTCTAATATAAGCTAAGAAAATAATAAATGGTACAAAGTTAAAATTAAACTTACGATTAATTTTAGCTTTTTTGTTTTTTTGTTGAGTTACTAATTCTCCAAATATTGTTGGAACTGCTGTACATTTAAGTTTTTTTGTTCCATCGATTCGAATCTTTTCCCACATATTTGAGGTAAAATGAAACTTAAAAATAAGAAAATAATTTTACTATTTCAAGGAAAAATATAATAATAATGTAACATATAAAAATAAATTTAAAATATAATAAGTGTAAAGTTGTGCACATATTCAAAAGTAAAATGTAAATATAAAATATATAAGTTTAGCAAATATTTAAAAGTAAAATATAAAATTAAATAGAGAAATATATAAACAGAGAATACCTCACATAATGCTGCAGAGCGGTTTAATATTTTATTTTCCAATTTGGCATTTTTTATCCATACGTTTCGGCGATAAGTATTTTTTGGAAAACAATTCATTTTAACACCTTTGTTAGATGAATTCTTACAACCAACTGCTGCACAGGTTACCATCTCGTCAATGTCTACATAAAAATTATTAAAATTATATTTTGTATAATATTATTCATTACATAGCAACACAAGAAAACATTTATAATGTAAGTATAAATGTTTATATTTAATCTGACGTCTCCTTCAGCAGAATTAAGGCCCAGTTTTACAACTCATGGTTAACTCTTCTTAAACCGGTTCTACATTAGTTGCAAGCCGATCGCAAGTTTGTTGCGACAGCCAATATGAAGCATTGATTTCAAAATGCAAGCTTCAGATTGGCTGTCGCAACAAACTTGCGATCAGCATGCAACTAATGTAGAACCGGCTTAATGAACGATAAAGACAGAATGATGATTACAAGCGCTAAAAGCGCGTGAGCGTCCAAATCGATCGCAACCTTGGGACCTCTTTCACCAACACCGATTAACGCTAAAGGCCGCAGTATAGACTTTTGCGTAAGTCTGGATCTACAATAGGTGTTTTAAGCCTTATGCTGTAAGAAATTGACCAATTACAGTCGAATCCGAGAAGAATAAGCGACTGTGATTCGCCCATTTCTTATGGCTCAAAGCTTAAAACTCTATTGTAGATCCGGAGTTATGCGCTATGCAAGATCTACAGAACGAGAAATGGGGATGGAAATAAGGGACTCTGATTGGTTGATTCGCTTATGCACTATGCTTTATGCGTTATGCAAAAGTCTGTGCTGCGGCCTTAATAATGTATGTACATATAATGTATGTACTATAAAGCTGGAAACACAATAGACACAGGCAATAGGCACAGGCAACAGGAAATAACGAGCCGTCCAATCAGAGCTCTGGGATATAATATCGAACTTATACCCCAAAGTTCTGATTGGACGGCTCGTTATTCCGTGTTGCCTGTGCCTATTGCCTGTGTCTATTGTGTTTCCAGCTTTAAGTACATACTATAAGTACGTACTATACTTTCTTCTTTATCTAACAATTTAATAGCGTTTTCGGCCCGGCTAGGTTTGCACCAACCTGGGTTGGATTAATGGCGTTTTGTACTCTCCTATTGGTAGAGCAGGTGATGTCAACCAATAGGAAAGATTAATCCAACCCAGGTTGGTGCAAACCCGATCGGGCCGAAAACGCTATAAATTTCCTCGTGTAATGCAACAGCTGTCATCAGCTTATAAGGGGCTTCGCACAATAAAAGGAACAGAGAACAGAGAACAGAGAATAATAGCGTATTCTTACTGACTCGACCCGACTCTGAGTCAATAGTCTGTTCTTTTTAGCTGCATTTCTTACACAGTTTAGCTCTTCTTTTGCAGCTAAACAGAACAGACTATTGACTCGGAGTCGGGTCGATATTGTCCGTATGAGGATCCGGGCTAAGGCCAGTTGTTCCACCTTTTGGTAAATTTTACCTGTCGGGTAAGTAGCAAGATTACCTAATCACATGCGTGGATTGGCATATTTACCTAACAGGTAAAATTTACCAATAGGTGGAACAACCGGCCCTAAATTGAATATGCTATAAGAATTTCAACCTATCAGAAGTCATGTATTGTAGAATACACACTGCGTATTCCACAAACATGATTTCTGATAGATTGAAATTCTTATTCTCTGTTCCCTGTTCCTTTTATTGTGCGAAGCCCCTTAGCCCGGATCCTCATATGAGCTACAGCACTTTGACACAGAGCGCTAATTGGTGAAAAACCGGTTGTGGGGGTAAAATTTATCCCCATCACCCGTTTTTCACCAATCAGCGTTCAGTGTCAAAGCACTGTTGCCCGTATGAGAATCCGGACTTAAGCCTTGTGTCCACGATGCTAGAAATCGGTCCGAGAAATCATCCTCGGATGAAGAAAGAATTGACCAATCGCAATAGTCATGTGATCAAATTGTTCAAATGTGATTTGTTAATTTTTTCTTTGTCCGAGATCTCGGATCGATTTCTAGCATCGTGGACACAAGGCTTTAGACAGCCAATCAGACCATACCCTTCAATGTCGCATCTCTGTTATCTAGACCAGCTTAGAGTCCTAGATTTATCAGAGAGGCGCAACCGTCTTAAGTTAGTATGACAAAGGTGCTAAGGAGAGTACTAAACATGGCCGACATGCTATGAAATTGCCTTTAAACTATGTCAAACAAAGATAAGACGTGTAGGATAATGTGAGATAGAATGTATAGGATAAAATGAAATAGAAATATGTCACTAGTACTAATAAATGGCTGCCAAGTCACGCAATTGGTCAGAAGAGTACTAAACATGGCCGACATGCTATGAAACTGCCTTTAAACTATGTCAAACAAAGATAAGACGTGTAGGATAATGTGAGATAGAATGTATAGGATAAAATGAAATAGAAATATGTCACTAGTACTAATAAATGGCTGCCAAGTCACGCAATTGGTCAGATTGCAACAGCGAATCAGAATGCATAACACCGGTTGCGCCTCTCTGATAAATCTAGGACTCTAAACCAGCCTAGTAACTGTAATGAAATAGAAAGAGATAGAATTATTTCTATCTCTTTCTATTTCATTACAGTTACTAGGCTGGTTAAGTAAACCGACAATGGTGAAAGTAGCCCTCAAAATAAGCTTGGCAACCCTGCTTCCAATGTATGTACAGTATATGCACAACAGTATGCGGAATGTGCACTGTGATACAAACTGTATAAAATCTCTTGTTAGCGATTGGTCAAATAAATTAACGGCTTGTAGTATACACTTGGCATTGGTGGACACTGGTGGACATTATCGTAAATATCGTTGAGGTGGAAGCGCTATTGAAAAATTGGTCTTATACGAAGGGGTTTCTAATCAATTTACAATTTGTTTCTCTGGAGAATCGATAACGCGTAGGAAGCTACTGCTGTCAATCGTATATTTTCCAGAAAATGTGCCATAGGTCTTTGTAGACGTCTTCATTCACGAAAACTCTACAAGGCTAACAACATGAGCAAGGTACAAAAATGAATCCGTTTTTCAGTCATTGTACAATATTTTTCGGAAGTAATAAAACATCTTTTTTTTTATGTAATATTTGTTTAATACAACATTATTTTATTATGAGTGGGATTGTTAATTGGTTAAATATTATTTTGGAAAGAGTTAATTTATAGAAATATGAAATTTATAAATTTTTTTTTAAATTAAACTTTTTTTAGAATTATAGAGATGTGAGAAAAATATTTGATAAATTTATTTATCTTATTTATATATTGATACTTTTGTGAGAGAAAGAATTTGCTTACTTTATATATTTTTTATATATGTTTATTAGATTTCGCGTTATCCTTCGGATGGCAAGGTTTATGTGGGAGATTTAGGGAGTAGTGCTAGTAAACAACAATTGGAGGATGCATTTTCCTACTATGGACCCTTGCGTAATGTCTGGGTTGCCAGAAATCCTCCTGGATTTGCTTTTGTCGAATTTGAAGATCCTAGAGATGCGGAGGATGCTGTAAGAGGACTGGATGGTCGTATTCTATGTGGAAGACGTGTTCGCGTGGAATTGTCAAATGGAAAGAAATTAAGAGACAGGGGCTTTTCTAGAAGAGGCATTGGGAGACCTTTTCATCCAGAAGATAAATGTTATGAATGTGGTGAAAAGGGTCATTATGCAAGAGATTGTCATCGTCATAGAAGTTCTCGTAGAAGAAGGTAAGTTTTAAAAAATTTCCTTTTTTTTAACGGGTACAGTAATTATTTTGATATGTAAAAAACTGCTTAAAACTTGAACATATGTATATATATATATACATACACACATACATAATACATATATATATATATATATACTGTGTGTTTCATTTTAATCGCTCCACTAAAATATCTCTTAGTACTGAAAGATATGTGACTTTGAAGGAGACACAAGATGGTATTATGGGTTTGACCTTAGAGGTGTTATCATCAAGGTCAGAGCAAGGTCACTTTGAATTTTTTTAATGGAACCCTCCATTTTTCATAGCATGTTCTCATAGCTTACCTCGAGAGCTTTTCGAAACATTATAATAAAATATTTTTTAAGAAGTACTTTTCTAGTAATAAGGCTTGAAAGTTACAGTACTGCTAGCTTTTTATTTTATATAAAAATAAATTTTTAGTGCATAAATGAAAATAAGAGCAACCTCCAGTGGTCTTGATATTAATAAATGTCTATCTAAGTCATGATCCTAAACAACATTTAAAAGGTTTTAGCAGTCGGTCAGACCTTAGGGTAATGCTAATGCAGGCGGTACTGTAGCTTTCAAGCCCTATAACTTGAAAAGTACTTAATGAAAAAATATTTTATTATAGTGTTTTGAAAATCTCTCGAGGTAAGCTAGGAGAATATACAATGAAAAATGAAGAGTTCCATTAAAAAAATTCAAAGTGATCTTGCTCTGATCTTGACAATGACACCCAAGGTCAAATCAAACCCATGATACCATTTTGTGTCCCCCTCAAAGGCACATAACTTTTTTCTAAAACTTTTTTAATCCCACATCTCCTTCTCGAGATATTCTAATGGAGCAATTAAAATCAAACACACATGTATATGTATATTGTGTTTAAAAAACTACATATTGAATTATATTATGTGTATGCAAGTTTCTGTCTTCTCGCATATATTATGGAAAATTATCTTACAAGATGGAAAAGGATTGTAGCATGTTACAGAAAAATATAGATTTATATTTCTTGTTTTATATGAACTAAGATGAGAGTTCATATTTACAATTGCAAAGATTCTATTTTTGTGTGAATCAGCCATATTTGGATTTAGGCCTTTAATTAGGCATTCTTTGTCTGGTATTTATATAATAATTAGGAAACAAATATTTAATGTATACATTATGTTTTCCATTGAGTTATGTGAAATTTACTTGATCAAATTGACTATCACAATATCAACAATATCATAGTCATTGTGCCAATTTCACTTTTTTTATTTATTGTAAATAAAAAAAAATTAAGATTGTATAAAAAATAAAGATTGTATATAGATTGTATATTCCGTTATTTAAATAACGGTAATTATAAATAACATAGACATAATTGTTTAATAATTAAAAGAAAAAGAAAAGATATTTTTTACAAACATAAAGAAACTAGTTGTAAAGTGGTCAACGTAATATTGCCCGTTATTTATAGGAGTTGCGGCTGAACATACAGCACACGCATGTGAAATGTGTGTTGCTACTCGACATTGTCGCGCGAGATTCGCCTTGGGTTCACGTTTGTGACACACACTGCGCGTCGTAGTTACAGCGTAGAGCACTTCACATCTACTTTGGGTTTCCCTCTGCACACTCTGCGGGCGAGAAAACGCGGCAAACATGGGCCGTGACCGACCGGACACGGGGTGGCTAGTTCTACGCACTGCTACGATACTGATCCGCTGACCACTGACCATCACCCTAAATCGAGAGTTTATGCACGTCTGGCACTCCTGGTGTTCTTCGTTCAGCTATCCATGATTTCTGCCTAGTCGTCGTTTTCGTCGTAGTCATCGTTGTCGTCGTCGTCTTCATCGTCCTAATCATCGTCATCATCGTCGTTGTCGTCGTTGTCGTCATCGTCGTAATACTTATAACGATAACTGAGAGACAAAATTTTCAACGGTCTCGTCTCTAGCCACTCTTCATCCGTTCATCTCGGACCCTCTCGTAATTTCATCTGCATAAAGGGCTCATCCGCTCTCCCTTCTCGGTGCAGCTATCGCGCATGCAATCCACAATTGTCTGCTATAAACACAGCCAGGAAAGATGGTATATAAGTAGAATAGTCAAAAGTATATGTATATTCTACGAGGATTATTATATATGGCTGAGTGAATTTTGAACATAAATGAATTCACGTTACGTTATTGTATATAAGCGCATGACTTGTGAAGGTAGTTGCATTTATTTATGGAAATAGTTGAATATAGTCTTGTTAAATAGAAATTGCTCAGAGATATTAAATATACTTCTATTATGAATATGTAAAGTTTAAAAGTTCATGAGTCTATACATCAGTTTGGATAATTATTACTTGTTATACCTTTTAGAGAGAATTTGATATATATCTAAATGTTACACTTACAAGATTTGTAAAAAAGATGATAAGCTTGTTATCTAATAGATGATTAGAATAAATTAAAAGGTTTATTAGGACTAGGTTTCTTCATTATTATTGATAAAGGATCGCTGTCAATAATTTCAGGGAGATATGTAAAAGCTATATAAAAATACATAAAAATCAATAATCTTTACTTTTAAAAATTATGTTTTATATTAATTATTGTTCTGTAGTAATGGATAGGCAAAATATATGTATGGCTGTTGTTTTAACATTTATTTATTATGGATTTTACTTTAGGTGGTCCCGTTCGCGATCAAAATCCAAATCAAAATCACGATCGCGATCACGGTCGCGATCGCGTTCACGTTCCCGCTCAAGATCTCGCAGTAATCGTTCGCGTTCTCGCTCATCACGACGCAGCCCATCCCATAGCAGGAGCGTTTGTGCCAAGGATAAATATCGCAAGAAGCGGAAGTCCGTTTCCAAAGATCGAAGCAGGTCGAAATCTCGATCGGGTTCCAGATCGCGAAGCAGATAAATGGTAAATACATAGTAAAAAAATATCGCTTATACTCTATCGCCATCGTTGAACGTAATACATTGTAAGTTTTTGTTTCAGTGGATATGGATTTAATTTGATGTTTATCGGATTTCTTTGACTTAATTAGAAAACTACAATCTTTTCAATAGTTCAACTAATTACAGATTAATCTATTATTTAGCATATTGTATAAGCTCACATGTCTTTGTAACATGAATATCATAACTTCATATAAATGAAGGATTATTATTCTATATAGAAAAGAAATACTGTTGCAGTAACATATATTGTTATTTTACCGGCTACGCGGTTTTCTCAAATCCGTCATGTTCATCGCTCGCATTTAAGTTATTGTAAAACGATGTTCAATAAAACGATAGCTTTTTAGACGCATTCGATGCATTTGTATTGGATTGTACCATATATACATTCAATCAATGTTTGTCTTACCAAAATCCCAAATTTCCACACCGAACAAGCACGTGTGTAATATATACAGCGTAAAAGAAGTTCCTTTTCTTCTTCCCGTTTATATAAACATCTGCGTATCCTGATCTCTTTCTTACGACGTCGCCGAGTTTTCCTCTCTCTTGAAATTTTTTTGCATTATCAGTACTCAACGGCAATAAAGCAGCGCGTTAATAGGCGTAGCAAATGGTGTGATCTGATTTGCAGACATTTTCAAGTTGTGCAGAAAAATTGTACTAACAAATAACTGTAAGTAAAGTAACACTGAAATAATTCAATTTTTTAGTAGTTTGAAATATTACATGTCTCTTCTTTATTTCTAGGTTGAGTAAAATTTGTTTTGTCGAATGCTATTAACTTTGTCACTCTTTGTGGAAAGAGAGAAAGTATGTATAGTATTATTTAAAATGTGCTGTGTGAATACTGTTTAAAATTAAAATGAAAGAGAGAAGAGTTTAACACACAAAGTGAATGATTTTTACTTTATTACGTAAGCATTTTCATCGTAATTACTTGATTGCTTATTATTAGACAATTGTCGAATATAAAAAAGTTATATTATTTTTATTAATATACATATGTATATCTAATGTTTTTCTAATTTTGAAAAATGTAACTTTTATGGTTACAAGAGTTCAAATAAATTCCATGATCGTTCATCATCATGATCGCTCTAAATTCCAATGGTTCGGCACCCATGGCTCGTCTGAGGAGGAGGATTATAAGAAGCACGCAGACTAGTGAAGTGGGGTAGACAACCATAGGCAACGAATGAAGACGAAACGCATTGCTACACGACACACAGACAGAATGGCAGTGGAATGGAGAAGTGGAGGGAGCTGAAGATGAGGAGAGAGAAAGAAAAAGGGGAGAAGCCGGTGTAGGCAGCCGGTAAAGGCACGTTTTTAGTAAAGCATCGTAAAACGCCGGCGATTCTTGTTCGTTTCGAGTTCTGCTCGATCGTTCGGTGTAATACACCAAGTTTCGTTGACCTCTCGTTGCGCTTCTTTTTATTATATAGCGCGGGTTTTATTGTACAATATTACCGACGTAATTCGACTAAATAGCGAAAACGAAATTTCTCGCAGTACACAGACCAATTACACGCGTATCGTTCCGCGTTGAGAGCGTTGAGCCAATTGCGTGAACAAATAATCAGGGCCAATTAAGTGTACGGGCGCAATGACTTCCGCGTACGAAACGACGACAGAACGCGAGGAGCAGAAGGCCACAAGTCCGCAAGATACTGCGCGAGTATTTTTCAACCCGGACGCTGCCTCTGATATGGAGGAGACGTCGTCGTCATCTCGAGCCAGTCTCGCAACAGGTGACTCGTCTTTCGAAGAATCCACACTTTTTTCTTCCGTAGAAGTCAGCGTTCTGTCTGCAGGTGAATCATTCGATGGGGATCTGGGAATGTTTGAGAAAGAAAAAGAAAATAAGGACGAAGGAAACATCAGCATCTCTGTAAATTTGGTAAATATTTCACAAATGAATACATCTAAAAACGGGGAATTGTCTTTCGAAGATAATGAAAGGCATAAGGAAAAAAAATCGGTTTTATTGGCGGATTATATCGCATCGGAAAGCACATCCACGTGCAATGCAAGAAGGGAGCAGGACAAGGACCAGAAAAATCGAAACATACTGCAGATCCAAGTGCAGGAACAACGTGACAGTAGTGTTCACCCCGGGGAGAAATTCCGAAATTCCGCGATGGAAGACGCGGTGCGAGTTTGTTGCGAGAATGTAGCGGAAATTTGTCTGAACACGGATGAGAAACAAGATGAATTTGAAAGGGAAATTATCAGCCGGCAGGACAGTGACTCATTTTATGATGCAGTACGATCGGGAAACGCCAAGCGCGTCTCGATGTTGATCGCCAACGGTTGCGTGCAAAATCTGGACGAACCGGATTGGAACGTGTCGGGCGATCCACCCTTATTGATGGCTGCAACGAATCATTGCCTTCCTGTGCTGAGGTAGATCTTTTAGAATCCTAGAACGCAAACATTTAGATATAAGATCGCATTGCTTTACGTAAGCTTTACTTTCTCCTTCCTGCAAATTATATCAATTTAGAGCTTTCTGGCAATCGGTTATCCACCAGTTATCGTAACATTGAAAATATTTAATTTTTTAAATAGTAAATTCATTGATCTTTAAGGCATTATGTTATTCGTTATATATTAGAAATTTATATCGAAAACATATAAGATTTTTAAGAATAATTATAGACACTTATTACTTTAGATTTATCGATAAATTATTAATGGAAAATATTTTCGTAATATGTTAAACAAAACATTATAATTTAACGCGCAACATCGAACAATCTCTGCATAGCTATAAAAATTCTCTTTGATAAATTGACGTAAAAGTTAAAAATAACTTATGATATGCAGCACAGCTATTTTTATTTTCGTGACACGTATCGTATTCATGTTGTAATGTATATACGTGTTGTATATTCGTAATATTAATAATCCTTAAAAATTTAATGATAAAAAATATGCGTTATAAAAACTTATATTTTTTTGTCGCCGGATTACAGTGCGCTACTAGCGAACGGGTGCGATCCAGCTGTGCGTTCACCGCGGGGTGAGACGGCACTTCACAGAGTAATCCTGAACGGCGGACCGGGTAACGTGTTGAAATTCGTGGAGGACCTCTTGAAATACGACTGTCCGCCAGGCGTCAAAGAGGCCGGCAGTGGATCGACTGCGTTGCACGTGCTGTCTCGTCAACTGGCTCACACATCGCTAAAATCCCTTCGTCATAATTTCGATGTGGCTCTGAAGACGCTAGAATTATTGGCGAAAGCAGGACCCGTTAACGCTAAGGATCATCAAGGTCGAAGTGCCTTGCACATTTTAGCATCATCAACTATCTTTGGTACGACCATAATGATCCTAAATATCCCTTGATTAAGACCGAATTAATTTATTATTCATTTATTTCTTTGGGGGGAGGGGGAGGAAATCTTTTAATTTTAAAAAACCTTTAACTTTTTTATTTACTTACAATTAAAAGTTAGGTGTTTGATATTTTTGTCAACGAAAAACTTTAAGATTATGCCATTTTATATTCAACAACCACATCTTTTTAATTCTGTGTACTTTTATACAATTTTTTTTCCATATATACAAACAATGACGTGCGTGACTTTTTTCGAATAACAGATGATTATTCTCACTCATTTCACAATCGCCAAACGAAAAGAGTACGCGAAAGCTTTAATGGCACATTATCTTACAGATAACAATGACAATACCGATATCGAATCGTTGATTGGTACACTTCTAGCCGCCGGCGCGGATACTGCGTTGAAGAATGATCGCGGAGAGACCGCTTTGCACGAGAGTTTGGAGTGCGGTGCGTTAAACACAGCGACATTATTGATACAGCACACGCCAACAGGCATCACGTCGCGATACGGTGAAACCCCGTTGCATATAGCGTCGCGAAAAAACCATGTTGATATGGTTACAAAGCTACTTGAGCACGGTGAAGACCCTGGCACGCAGGACGCCGGCGGGAATACTCCATTGCACCTCGCATCAGCAAGAGGATTTCATCAGACGGTATCATTGTTGGTCACCTCACCCTTAGCGCAATTGGAGAAGGTCAACATTGACGGTTTGACGGCGTTGCAAGTTGCTGCCGAGAGTGGATTCGCTAACGCCGTCAGAATACTGTTGAAGGCTGGTGCCGATCCCAGCCAAACCATGCATTATTGTGCGACCATTCTGCGCCGTCATCCCGACATCTCGCTCTTAATCGACCACGAATTGACCAGACGTCGACAACTTGCCGCCTGATCCATTGATTTCCTACTGACATCCGGCAATTTGTTTAAGATGGCTAAATATTACTACGGACAAAGTGCAATTATCACACTTGTTGGCCTTGTTGCTCAATATTACAATACAAATTTGCAGAAATTATACAGGGTATCTATTTTAAAAGATCCACTCAAATATGTCAGAAACACTACGTTAAATTGAAAAATGTTTCAGACAAAAATTTTTTTACTTCAAGAGGGACATAAGATGGTACGATTGGTTTTAATCTTGGGTGATGTCAAGGTCAAGGCAAGGTCACTTTGAATTTTTTAAATGGGATCCCCAATTTTTTATTACATATTCTTATAGCTTATCTCGAAAGCTTTTCAGAACGCTGTAATAAATTATTTTTTCATTAAGTACTTTTCGAGCTATAAGACTTGAAAGTTACAGTACAGTCGACATTAACTTAAGATGGAATCACACAATGCTCGATTTCTTGAATGATAAGCATGCATGCTGGGCTGCGTTCAGAAATTTTCATCTGGGTGCACCCAGATGCAGAGTTGGTTTGATACACATTCTGGAAGTTTGGTACGTATGATACGTATAAATGTGTATCATGCATAGAATCAAACTTATATACCTTTAACATAATCCTAACCTCTAATTTATTACTCTTAATGACTACAAAACAATATTTTTAGGTTTTTGAAGTTTTGAAATATATTGCTGATTGATAATAACTCAAAAAACTTTCCAGTTTAAAAAAATGTAGTTTGCAAATAAAAAACGGAAAGAAAATAATATTGAAAACGTAAGTGCAGTACATACATGAATTTGGTATACAATAATATTAGTAATTCATTGTAATTTTTGCTCTTATCGCGTGGATTTAATTTGAAAGTGCATCTAATCTGATTACGCCACAATTTTCTAATTAATTTTCATAATTACATATTGTTGTATTTTAAATTGTTGACATCGCAGTAAAATGTAAATTTGTTTTGCCAGTCCAAACATCTAAGTAAGATTATCGGATTAAAAAATGAGGTTATGTGACGTATAATACATAAATGTATGAATAGTGAAGTAGTATCATACTTCAGTATCATACATAGAATATCTATGTATGGTACACAGGGTATGATATGTTTCCAACCCTGCCCAGATGTTCTTTTATTTTTGTTTCAACATTCGTGAACAACAAGGATAAAATAATATCTGGGTGCATCCGGACGACAATTTTGAACACAGCTAAAATTTTTTAAATGTTCAGGATCATGATCTGAATAACATTTGTCAAGATCAAGACTATTGGAGGTTATACCTCTTGTTTTCATTTTTATGTAAAAATGAATTCTCAGTGCAAAAATGAAAATAAAAATAAGAACAATCTCCAATGGCTTCCGAGATATTTGAGTGAATCCTTTAAACTGGGACACTATGTATGTGCAATATATCATAATATACAATCGTTGCCATAAATCTCATTGTGACTCAAAGTGCACTTAAATGAAAAGCGAAAAATTAAATTCTAAAGTAAATATTGAATGTAGCCGCCTTATGTCATAGTGCAAACATTCGCTCTTCTTTTGCATCGATTGACGCACCTACCAAAAGATTCCAGGCGTATTTTGAATAATTTTGTATTGAGCCTTTATGTGATTTCTGAGATGTTGAGCATTTTGAATAGGGGTAGTGTATACCAAAGAGTTTAATTTTTTGCTTTTTATTTTATTGTAATTGATCAAATAAAATGACTTTGTTATTTGCAGTTACGAATTTTAATTTATTTTTTTTTCTCGAAAATGGCTTATTCTATTGAAAATGTTAAAAATAACTTTTTTCTGTGGATTTATCCCATTTATTATAAAAAATTTTCAAACTAAAAAAAAATTAATGACGTATCAGTTTTTTTTCGTAATAAAAGGGGGTCTTGTTTATTCTTTGGCCCTGATATATTGAATAAAAACAATAATATATAGTCCTCTAAAAGATAATTCATGTCCATTAAACATATACCAAGTTACATCAAAATGACTCGAACGATTTTTGATATTTTTGGAAAAAACGAAATTTTTACAACTTTGATATTTCAAAAATAACAGCCTTATATCTTTAAAATTAAGCCATTTCGGACAAATCGTCATATGAAGTTTTAGTCTTAAATTTGTGTTACAAATTACCCCTTAAAATCTTTTAGCGTATTTAGTATCCACCCTGTATATACATAAACATAACTACATATATTTTACAAATAAACGTTAATGCCGTTATTGTGATTATCGTTTTGTTTTCATTACTGTTGTCATCGTGCGTAATCTTGCCATCATTATTAGTATATTAATAAGGTTTAATTATATTTAATTGTTATCGACATTATTTGAACAGGATTTAATAAATGAAACAATACGATTTTTATAACATAGTGTATATTTTATAAATCCACATAATATCTGATGTGAAGCGAAATGAGTAAAACGGGAGCATGTTTGTATGTACAGCTAAGTATAAATGGATTTAAAAATATTTTTTTCAAAGTATATATCACATGACATCTGAAAGGCTGTGTTAGAATTATGAAATAAATATTATACAATGATCGTATAATGTACATAATATAATTCACTATATTTTGTGCTGTTTTAAACATCAAGAAGACACTGTATAAAAATAAATGTCTTCCCTATTTCATATATAGGCTTCTTTTATTATACACACTAGAATAAAATAGAAACAAACGTACAAATTATAGATTCCTTTCGATAATTTCATTATGAATCTATTACAAAACATGTCTCACAACCGTGAATTTTAACAGACGTAATTGATGTAGATTTCGTTTTAGATTATAACAGTTGTATGTACACAAAAATTTATGGAAACATTTGCTAACATGGATCGAGGCCGATCGCATAAAATGTTGATTTGATTAATAATAACATTTAAGAGATTACGTTAAATGCATTTCATATAACAAATAGTTATATTTATTATGGATTTGTCATATTTAAAAGCAATTAAGAAATGATAGGCATATGTGAAATCACTGTTACACGAGCGCTGAGACACGTTTTCAACTTTTGATGGCCTACTGATAAGAAGCTCTTATATTATTACTTGTAGTTAAGGTACATACGTATGTGGTATGGCATATATAATACATATGTCTATACATGCATTCAAACTTACGTACACACACGTATTAATAGAAATTCAATTCGATGTATGTAGTTATAATACAGGCTGCTATATTGCATATTGAAGATTGACGTGATGACACTATCGCTGTTGTCGGTCGTATTCATTTTAAGAATATGTACTTGTATATAGCACAAAAAAGCCTAAACTATATCTTTAAGCTCTGAACATCGTTATAAAACAAATTTATGCGTTTTTTTGTCACATTCTACTTGCATTTGTAAAACGGACAATATGTTCTACAGAAATGCTCGATTAAACACGTTCATTTCTTTCGATAACACACACACACGCGCGCGCGCACTCTCTTTCATTACAGTCTTTAATTACATTGTTTCTAAATTTAAAAAAATGTTAATCTTATCAAATTACCTCTCTCCCAATTATAATGAAATAATTCTGGCACGAGAAAAAGTTATGGATTATATTATAAAAACCGTGTGTGTGGCTATAGAGATATTATAACAAAAAGCTCGATTATACATTTTGCCCCTAATCTAATTAAAATATCTTTAACGGTTAATCTTAAAAATATATATTCTTTGGATAAATATATATTCTTAAATATACGCATACGCATTCACAGTATTTAATTTAACATATTAAACGCTGGCAATTCTGTTAAAATTATAGGCCAATGACAATATTGCAATACATATTTATAAAACATAAGCTAAAGATACGCGAGCACGAATAAAATTAATATATTTATCAATTCAGAAAACAAGATTTCTTTTAGCAAAATTTTTGCTCATTCGATTTTGGGTGTATGTAATAATACATAGAATATAAAAGTTTTTATCTATGCCAAGCATTGCACATGGTTATTCAGTGTATATTTTTTACATTGGTTTTTTTTTAACTGTAAAACGGGTAGAATCTTCCATATAATATGCATACATAACATTAAGCAATATATCAGAGCTGAGCATCATATTATATAATTTTTGTTCAATTCGCTATTTAAATAATATCTAATTTACTTGATCGTTTAAATGATTGTTTATCTAGATAAGGTTACTTAAATAATGTCATTCTTTTTCATACGAATAATAATAATTTCTATAAATAATATGAATATTATATATTCGTTACAAATAAATTGAAAATAGTCCTTTATTATTCCTTCTTATTAGAATAAGAAAGATTTTTGCCCATTTCTCTAATATTTTCTAATAAAAGCCTGTAGGCCTGAATTCTTTTCGCTATTTAAAAAATGAAAAGTGAAATAATTATATATTATTTTAGTATATATAATAATATATATCGGAGATTCGAGAAATAAATCAATTTTTTCATACTATAACCAAGGTTACTGTTAACAATGCCTTGAGATTTCTTTATTTAAGAAAAATTTATCTATTTTTTCATATAAAAAATATTATTAAATATTAGTGTGTCAGGAAGGTTTCATATTAACTTATTCACTACCAATTTCTAACATCTCTTTTTGTGATTATACAATATTTCTTTAGGACGCAGAAAGTATTCTTATTCATAAATTTATCGCGGAAAAATGATACAGATTATTATCTGAAATAGCTTTATTATTTGTTGCATTAAAAGATATTTAAAACTATACAATGAAAGAAGTCATTCTCTTTACATCTGTTTATGAATTGTTCAAATCTATTAAATATTATTATATTATCAATTAATTCAGTTTTTCGAAAATGTTCATGCGTATTTCTTAAAAGTATTAATATTGAAAATTTTTATAATCAAGAATAATATTAATAAAATAAATAATAAATAAGACATTCAGACTAATGCCATCAAATTATTTAAATTATATCGTAACGGTTATCACATAAATTTTAATTATTTGGTATATTTTCTTTTTATAATCGACTTATTAACTATTTGTAACATAAGGACTGCAACTTCAAAATGTGTAACATCCGGTTTACCTTGCTAAGTATTTATATATGGCAGTGAATACGTTAATATCATAGATAATGAATATTTTCCAACATTTTTATTTTAATATATGTCTTTAATCTAAATATCATTTAAAAATCTTTAAATATACTGCTTTTATTCTACGATTATCAATACTAAATCTGTTATTAAAATTGCCATTTTTAAATGTTTGAATTGAATTATATTTTTTTTTTCCAATATCAAGATTTTCTGTTTTTCTTTTCGATAGAAGGCGCTTTCCTATCAAATGATTTTCAAATAATCGAAAACTATAATAATAAAAAATTATGTTGTCAGAAATATATACATGTTAATAGCCATTTTTTCATGCAAACAGAAAATAGCAAAAGGAAAACAGGCATATATTTACACATAAAATTAATTATATAATAATAAGTCTGTGTATAACATTTGGCATTTTCGGTTATCTTACAATTAATAATCTGTTATTCTTATCTTAAACAATCCTTTAGACTAATATTACATTCATCCGTTTTTTATCGTATGACAAGCTTTTCGAGCCTGTCGATTGGCCACAGAACAAAGAAGTTCTCGGATCTTTTTGTCTTACAGCCAACTAACATGCTTGAAAAATTTATCATACGACAAATGTAATATCAGCCTTATATTTAAGGAACTCCTACAAAAAAAAAATACAAGTCGCGATTTAAAATGTAACATCTCTAAAGAAATATATGATACAAATATTCCAGCCGTTTTATAAAAAAAATCGGCTTTTATCTAACACAACTTGTTATTTATATGGCTTTACAATCTATGCCAAATTACAATCTATGTCATTATCACAAATAGCAGGTCAAATTGAGTTTTTGTTAACGAAAATTGAAATGTAAGTTACATAGAAAACAATGTAATTTAATATATTTGCAATATTTTTTCTACATATCTGTCAACATATTTTGCATACCAATGCAGTTATATTTATGCATGTGTGTGTCAGGAAATATTTAATAATTGATAAATAAATTTATCTAATTACTTAATTCAATTATATCTACGTTTTTCTTAGATTGCTAATAACATAAATATGTGATATATTTGGTATAAATTCAATTTTTTAATAACGACTATAAACATCATACAATTTAACAACATGCATGAACTTATCCGTAAAAAGATTTGTAATTGTTTACATCTTGGATGTATTGTAATTTTATTACTGGCTTAAGAATTATTATAAGAAAAAGTTATCTTCAATTTGAATTAATAATATACTTAACGTATATATCGACAAAATTTAGTAAATAAATAATATTATATGTATGAACACACACGCTTTCTCTCTCACACATACACAAAATGAATAGAAATATATATATATATGTGTGTATATGATCTTTGGAGCTGGATAAATTCAGCTGTTTTAACACTTTAATATTATTATTATTATTATTATTATTATCAGCATTAATTATTCATGTCACATATATCAAACTAAATGAATATGCCATCCACAATCTTATTTTAAGTGATTACTATCAGCGATAACTTATATCATACTTTTATACATTATATCATACTTTGTATTTGTGTGATCACTCTTGAGCCACATTAATTTCTATGATATATATTTACAGAAAAAGATTAGGGCACTTTATAGCTTCCAATTCCTCCATGTTACTTTGTAAAATGCTAAATGTAAAAAATCTGTCTGCATGAAGTACTAAGAACTTACCTATATATATATATATATATGTTTCTCATATAAAAACATTTTTTTTATGCTGTCTTATTCTGACTTGGAAAAAAGACTATGTATGAATACTGTTGCTCTGATAAAATGCACTGAAAATTTGTACAAATTCATATACCAGAATATCTCATGGTATCAACTACTATGTAGTTTCCAATGTACTAAGAAATCTTGAATGTTTAACGCGTAATCAAACGACTTGTGAATGAGTTCCAGAAGCTTATGACAAAACTAAATCGATCATTCCCAACTTTTTTTTGTCTTTTTTTTACAGCAAAGAACACGATAGACAGTCGTTACACGAACGTCATTATATGATATAATCTATATAAAATATGTTACTCGTTTATTTATTCACTTACTGAATTGTGCCTGCACGGAGTTACCAGGTCGTTTATCGTTGAATTATGACGAGTTTTTCTGCAGCCTTCGTTATCATTTACAAGATTGGGATTAACAGAGTGCGAAAGCGCAGCTGTTTTGTTGAAGTCTATTGTGGCATAGCCTTTTTGCGCCTTGTTTGGAGATTCAGGGGGAGAGGGAGCAATGTTTATCACAATGTCAGATGCGCCGGCGGATGCGTCTTTCTTATCTTCCAGATCTAAAACTGCATAATTTACTTCCCTGATCGGGCATCCCGTCGGCGTAGAGGGTGCCAAGGGTGACCTCTCAGCTACTGAAGTGCCAGAGAATCTCTTCCTCAGACTCTCGATTTCGCTTGCCTCTAGATTAGCATAGCAATGCCTGGAGCCTTCTTCCATGTCAGATTGTAAGACGGGCAATGGAGGTGGACGCACTCTAATGGCAATGTTCTCTGTGTGATCTTGTTCAGGATTTATATTCATATATGAATGTCCAAATCCATCTATATCGTTACTCTCTTCTTTGAGCCGATTTGCCTCGCAAGTACTGTGCGTTGGCGAAATTGGGTTGGATTCGCTACAGATGTCTATGTTCATGTAGGGTACCGTAGTCGGTAATGGTGACGTTGCGTCATAACTGGATATTTCTGTGTTACACTGAATGGGTAATAATTCCGTTTCCACAGGTCCACTGATGGATATCGCATTATTGACCGTAGAAGCGTTTTGTGGTGATCTGTAACAATACCAAGAAACTCGTGTCATATCCTATGTATTTTACATCATTGATTAAATAAATCAATGCTACCTTTGTACTGCCCTTCCAAGGCTTTTATTATTGTTGCGCTCCATCTCAATGGGAAGAGACGACAAAACTTCCTCATTGACATAAAGAGAGGACGGATGAGGTTGAGAAATCGGTGGTGGTGGTGGCAGCATAGGGGGTGATGATGGTGATCCCAAAGTTCCTTGGGGCGATATTGGGCCACTACTGCTTCCAACACTGTTTAATCTTCTAATACCATTCTGTTGGCTATGAGGAACTCTAGAATTTATACGATTGTGACTTCTAGATGATATTGGATCCAAATAATTAGGTTCCACACTTTGTACTGCCACACTTGCTACTGACGCAGAATGCGATGGGATTGGAAGGTCTCTGGACAGTGTATCATCTCCACTGTTATTGCGTACCTGTTAATAAGAAAGTGTTTTCTTTAAATATTGTCTCATCATATATTTAAATATTAATATTAGGAATAGTATATACTGATATAAACCTGAATTTTTGTCTGTACAAGATTAAACAGTTCTTCAGCTCTCCGACACTTAAAGGCGTATATACCAGGACCTGTGGAGCAGCGTCTGCCTGACTCAAAACTGAAGAGTCCTTCCAGGTCATATCCATACCGTCGTAAACAACGCAACGGCCATTTATGCTGTTTGCCACGTTGATACAATATAATGTCTACTTCGGTTACTTCCAAACGTCCAGGGGAAACAAAATTACCATCATCGTCTACGTTCATTACTTGAAAAATGTTGGGATGCAGATCGTTAATGTCTGCTCTGCTATTGACACAACCCATCCTTTATTTATCTAAACAAAAACATAATATACAATTCGCAAAATTTATAAATCAATTATCACTATATACATTTACACTAAGGAGCACATTATATATAAAAAGGAAATAGACATTCTTGCAATCCTTATCTTTATATCTTATAATACCTAGTCCTGATTATTTAAGATACACACAGCAGGTAAATAAAGAGTAAAACTACTTATGGCATAAAACGTAAAAAATGAAAAGCAATTTAATACGTTTTATTAATGAGCTATTGTGTTATGTGTGATTAAAGATCAGATACACACCAAATACGACATAGCCAGAACGACACAAAGCCGTCTTCTGATCGTCGCTTATCCCGTGGTCACTGACAGCATATTCTTGCACATTGGCGCAGCACGGCTATGCCACTTCTGGCTACTTCTGGCCACTTCAACATAATATGCGCGATTCAAGTGAGATTGTACAAGATGTACGACAGGACTGACAAGGATAGCGCCAAATTCATCATTGATGTGACAAACCAAACGTAGGCACGTTTCAATTACAAATTACAAATATTTGATAAGCTTTAAGGAGTGGGAGAGTGGGGGGGGAGGGAGGGGAGGAAGAGAACTTTCAGAGGGGAGATTGTCAGGGCGAGATACGTGAGAATGATTAATACGCCCTCAGATTAAATTCTATGAAAGTTTACCGAAACATTCCGGGAAAGTTCCTATGATAACTCGTTGACAGTTGATACTGGCTGTGTTCCAAAATTCACTGCCAATTGACGCTGAAAATCTACAGTTTACGTTACGTATACTATGCATTTTCAGCACTGGCAGTAAATTTTGGAACACAGCTACTGTTGCTAAGGTAAAAGGGTAATAACAGAGAGAAATCTGAGAGTAGGACATTATAGGCCTGTTCTTTTTGGTTGAACTTTTGCACCAGTTCATCTTTCTTCCTTTTCTCTCCAGGAGGAAAGAAAAAGCAGAAAGATGAACTGGTGCAAAAGTTCAGCCAAAAAGAACAGGCCTTATGCGTGTACCAAATCTCGTAGAGTAATGTCCACATTTTTGTGGTTCTCTTCCATATTATTACGTGGGTTAGATAATGACGAATAATCAAAACTGACTGTTCGTCCTTGTCTAACTCACGTAATAGTATATGGGAAAAAACCATAAAAACGTGATAGTAACATATGCTCTTATTTATCAACTATCGATAATACAGTACTTCTGTATTATCGTTAGTAAATATTTCATTGCGAAATCTACATTAAAGCAGAAGGTATATTGGTTCGGGAGATAATGACACTATATGGGCGGAATCCATATGTAGACGTTGCTCAAAATTTGTGATGGCTTGAGCTATAGTATTGAGAAATGTCATGAATTGAGAGCCGTATTAGCATCTTGAGACATTGCGTGAGATTGTCTTGAGATTAAGGACGATTACCACTTTATATTATAGCTTAGTTTGGCAGCCCCTTCGGTCCACAGAAACGGTACGGCCTATCTTCCGGTTTTTTTTACATAAACTATTATCACTTATAGATTACTAGAAACAAACGTCAGGAAATAACATATTAAAAAAATTCTTTTACAACTTTAATCACACGTCATCAATTTTAAAACCACGAGAGATCTGCCATATTTGCGTTTCCTTGATCGTGTTTACCAAATAAATAACGAATTAATGACGATTTCAAGTGGTAACAAATAAAGACTAAATTAATATCTTTCGAAAATCTACATACGTTTGAAAGACGTCTTTTGGAAAAGTCTTAAAGACGTCTAGTTCAAGACGTCTTTTGGATATCTTCGGATATGCATGTTCTCTGGGGTGTCTCCCGAACTATATTATACTTAATTTAAAAAAAATGCCTCTATATAAGATAGGGATATTTAATTAATATTGATTAGTAAGAATAAAAATTATTAACATATAAAAATGACAATAATATTAATTGTTTCTGCTTTGTTATTGTAATAATTATTGTAACGTCAATCTGCATTAAAATATCAATAAATTACATTTGAAAAGTTCCATCATTCAACTTTATAATTATTTTTATTGTGATCCAATTAAGTATAGAGGATTAATACTCTATATTTGTTGTATTAATAAAACTTTTAGTATAAGATCGTAGAATTGTAACGTATCATTAACTTTACATGAGCTACATGTGCAAATTTTTGATCTATCTATAGATATATATACGTATACACACTATACTCTTCAACTCGTTGCTATTTCAGGCAAAGAGGATTCCATAGATATTACGAAACTTTATATAGCACCTGTCTACTCAGTTGTATGTATGCATACTTGGTATGTGTTTGAGAGAGAGAGACTGGAATAATGTTACAAATCGATTTCCCTACAATCACAATGTTCCATCTTTCGGAAAGAATCGTTGCCTCTTCGTACGCGAGTTCTAGATTATATTTGCGTTTGCTTGCGGTCGATATCTCTGAACACCGTTATCAAAATTGCTATTTTGAGAATTCGAAACGTATGTAAAATGCATTTTTAACGACAAGATGGCGTTTTCTTTTGGATAAAAATTAATTATAAACGATATAGAAATCATATATAATACATTCTTTCGTTTAAAACGTATTAGATCGTGAGTACAAGATTTTATACATTAAATTCATATACAATATTTATAATAAATACAAATTTGTATATGTGTGTTTTGTATAATGAGATACTCTGCAGTTTAAATTAGGATTAACGTTGCATCCAGAATTTACTGCTTCATTAATTTCGTAAATGCAAAAGATGGGTTGTTTATAGATTCAGCATGTATAATAGTAAAAATGGACTATATTACGAATTTGCAAAGATTACACCAAGCTATTTTCGCAATTATTTCTGAAACTCTCTTCTTTTATTATTATTCTTAGCACCTGTGAAAACATTTGAAAGGTTTGCTTGGTTTTAATATCGTTTTATTTTTATAGAAAGATTTACGAAAAATATACCAAAAGATTTCAGTTCTGACAGATCGATTCGGGCATGCGCTCCATTGAAACGTGTCTCGCGTTTTATGGAATGTGACTACACTTCTTTCTGTTTTGGCAACAAACTCGATATATTCTCCACAAAACGAAAGAAGACCGCACTGTTGCACATAAAATACTTACCGTATATGTACACAATTTGATTCTATATTCAATGAGAGACAGAGTCATTAACGTAATCTTCAAGTATTTTAAACAAATCTGATAATAATCGTATAAAATATTTTTTATGATTACAAATAAATCCTAATTAATACAGCAAATTAAATTAGAATTAAAAATAACAGCTATATCGCGCGCGGAAAATGTTGGGGCAGTTGCGTACAACGCGTGTTCCAAGTGAAGAAACTGGAGAAGGAAAGATGCGTATTGGTCTCTATATGCTCCGACATTTGGATGCCCTTTGCCCTTTTCCGATACATCGTCGTATCGATGAGAAACTAATAATAATGAACCAATCTTTGTTTAAAATCATTGGTAGACTGACGTCACCAAGTGATAATTGTATCATCGTCATTGGCGGAACACAGGGGGTAATTAATATTAAAAGGGAAAAAAGAGGAAGTTTCACGTCCGCGCGCGGCGCGCGCTAATGACGTCGTTGTCGGTACTCGCCCCTCGTTATCATCGTCGTTGTCGTCGTCAACCTGGCTTAAAATCCCTGGTTCGGGGGTGCGGGTGAGGGGTAACGAGGGTACGACGCAGAGCGTCGGCTCCAAGCGGCGCGGCGGCGCGGCGGCGCGTCGGAACGCCGCCGGAAAACGTAACGTGTTTTATCGATTTACGTCGGCGGCCATATTCGCGTTCGCCACCACCGGTCAGGCGCACTCGGTTCTCCATCCTACTGTCGTCGTCGTCGTCGTCGTGATCGTCGTCGTCGTCGCCGTCGTCGTCGTCGACGAGAGACCGTCGTGGTGTACGACAGAATAGGATTTTCGCCCTTTCGGTCGTTCATCGCTATCGCCGCGCGGACGACGCAGCGCGATGCGCTTGTAATACGAGGACGAAAGATAAATCCAGCTCGCAAAATTGCATCCGTATCCGTTGCCCGATATACGCGGTACGCGCGAGTCCGCAAGTAGTTACAGGCCGAGTCGAGGCCGCCGCCGAGTAACGCCCAGCGGAGGAAGCAGCTCGAGGAGAGAAGAGAGTGAAAGAGGGAGAGAGAGAGAGAGAGAGGGTGTAGAGACCCGACGACAGCTTCCGTGTCGTGAGTACCATTCCGGACGAACGAAAATCTATCTTACCAGGATTAATCCCCCGTGGCGGATGTAAAATTAGAAATCGATTACCCTTCGCGCGAATATAATCGGAAACCACCCCCGGTCGGCTCGGGAAACGTGTCTTCAATCATTACCATCTTAAACTGCACAGCTTATTTTCCATTCGACGAGATTCTACACCAAGGATAATACAGATTTCAAGGAATAAATTCCAAGGGAGGATATATATTTTTCTTCCAGATGAAATAGTCGTTTTCTGCTTTTTTTAAGGAGTGTTATTCGCTGATCAATGAAGTTCTCTCTTTTTTCTTTACCGTCGTTTTTCTCGCCCTTCCGCGGATTATGATTTCTTTCCTATAAATCACGATTTCTCTTCTGTGCAACAATTGAAGAATTGAATATAATTATGACGATTCGGATAAATTATAGCAAATTATGAGTCTTCTTAAAGTCTATTGATCTAAAAGAAAAAGATATACAAAAAAATTGCCTTAAATATGTGATAATAGAAGATGAAAGAGATTTTATATATTTCGGTAATGAAATCCCAGATTCTTTATACTTAGATTTAAATTCTTATTTAAATTAATTATATTATTGATATTTGTAATGATAATGCGATAAAGTTTACAGAATATTTAAAATTTATAAATACATAATGAAATTTTCTGATCCTTAATAATTTTTTTCGTAAAAAATGTTCCCAGAAAGCGTTATCATTGAGCGTCACTTGAAACTCTGATTCAATTGTCGCGTTTTAGATTTTATATATGTATGTCACAGTCAAAGTGTTAATTCAGTAAATGTATACTGTTATTATAATCTGCTGTAATGAATATACAATTACTGTACGTAAACGTACACGTTGACCAGTAAATGTATACATTTACTAAAATTAACACATTGACTGTGACATACATATATAAAAAATAAATACATAGATATCATAATTCTCTTGAGACTTGTGCAAGAATCATTTGATTTTTAAAAACACAAAATGCCAATCAGAAACATGAACAAATAAAGCATTTATTAAAGGGTTGATTTACATACTTAGTGATTCGTGGAATTATTTGATAGATTGATAAGCGCAATTTAAAAAAAAAAGGATGTATGTTAGTTACTGTACTACGCTTATCATATTAAGGAAGAAACGCATTCTTTCTTTCTTGTTCTCTCACATCTTAATATTTATGCTCTCGCTTTACTGATTATGGGATGTTCATTTATAAGAGGAACGTGGGATATTCCAAGAACGATCGTGGTGAATTGTCTTTGAGAAGAACGTAGGCGATCTAAAGTCGAACGACCATTTTAAAGAGGGAGAGAAGATATCCTTCGCATCCTGTTCTTTTATTGTTTTAATCTAATTTTTAAAATTTAATTAAGTTAATTTGTTCTTTAAAAAAGCATATAAAGTCAATATCTGGTTTGTTTTTCTTCATATTAATAATTTTTTCTTTTACTGTACTTATTTTTTATTTTAAGTAGCTCATATATTTGTATTAATAATATATAATTACCTTCTTTAGACATTAATAAAATATATTGTGAACCTAGAAGAAATGGCGTACTTGCGACGCATTATTATTATTTCTTGATTATTTATAAAATTAATTATACAAATTTTATAGAAGTATATTGCAAAAATGCATGATTCTCTGTTATAAAAAATAAAAAGATATTATTATTTATAATTATAATTTGTTGTATAATTTATAACGTATCGAGTATTACGAAGATAGTCTAGATGTCTAAACGTTTTCAATTGTAGTATGAGTTGTACATTTCTCAATGAATAGTTAAGTCAAGAAACCTAAGCTGTCTATTTCTTTAAATGAATGTCTACCATAAATCGAAAGTGCTCAGGTGCCACTTTAGAATTTATTGACATTTTCATCATGACTGTAAATTGCATTTACATACTCGCGGTGTTTGCAAGATGACACTTTAATAAATATTTGTATTTTTCGCAACGTTTAAACATCTGCTGAGCCAAGTGTGACAAGTGTCATTTCAGTAACTTACGGAAAACAGCTGTTGACGTTGGCATGCAAAGAGATGCAAAAGGAGAAAGTCTACCGCATAAAAGTTTACTCTCAATTGACTCGGTTATTTCGGGAAGACATGTGCGTGATATAAATAAATCAATATATATAAACTTTCCAAACTGTTATTACATCACACAGAGTTGCTATATCCCCATCACAACGCAAATGAAACTTATATCTTTTTCCTTTTATTACTGATATTTCTAGTTTCATTATCAGGAGACACGGTTATAGTGTCTCGGCGTTAAACCAAGTGCAGCGACACTACCGTGTTCCTTTACGCGTTGATTTTACGTAAATATATTATTCTACATATAATTAGGAAATATAATATACAATATTATATATATTATAGCTTTATATATTATACTAATATAATATATATTTTAATAAATGATCATATTGGCGTTACTTTGGAAATAACTTTATATTAAGGATGTGAGTGATGATTGTGAACGATACTATACTCTGCCAGCTATTTATTTATCAGTACCAAGTTGTATTGATTTGCTCTTTAAATGTGCTTGATTACGTACACGCGCTCATATATGGAGTCGCTTGGATACATTCAGATATTCCAATTAATCTATAGTATAATCACATAAAACATATACAGACTTTTCTAACTGTACTTGATAGACTGGTTTGAATGTATAAATCGAATGCGACAGAATTTTGGATAATAATTTTTTCACTTTTTTAATCAAAGAGCGGATTATAATGAAGAAAGTTTATTTTTGCGAAGAGCTCCTTTATGCTAAAAGAAAAGAGAGAGAAAGAAATATTTTCCAGATGTAAAACAAAGGACACTTTATTGATAACGATAAATTTCCTGAGAAATAGTGAATTTGATATTTGCTTGAATGGATTTTAACTTTATGAAATAAGTAGTGGAAGTATTTTAAACTTTTCACAGTCTAGGTTTTTTAAGCGCAGCATGCGATAAATGAATCTTTCACGCTTGAAATAACTTTTAATACCGTTACGAGACATTTTTTCGTCTAGTAAAAACAATATTGCAAATTTTTCTACAATAATTTAAATTCTGTGTAGTAATTTATAAAATGTAAATTTTTCGAGATAATAAAGGAACGATTAAAGAGCATTGATTATTTAACGTAAATTTATTACGTCGAATTATCAATGCTCTTTAATCATTACTATAAAAATTTTAATATCCTTTAAAATAATTATACTCTAACGACATCTTCTTTAACTAATTTTTTAACTAATCAAAATAAAAACATTAAATTAATTGAGTATTAATCTTTCGTAGAATTTTCCGTAAAGAAAAATCAATAGGTAAATAGACAAATGATCCGTCATCAGGACATTTTAATCTTAAAATAATTTGCATAAATTAATTTGTCTCGTGATTTTGTGTATGAAAAATAGAGTAATTGAAAAGTTAATGTTTTACGAGACATTTCGTATTTTATTCCTTAGGTATCTATATAATTTGAGTATTTCTCACTTCAAAACACAACAAGTCTCGTTTCCTTTACTTTTTGACTTGTAGCTTATACGAAATCTCACAATTTTTTCTATCTTATAACTTTCCATCTCATCTCCCTTCATTTCTTTCGACCGTCGTTCAGTTATGGATTGGCGCGGACGAACTCCCACGCGCTGCTCGATAATACATCGCCATGCGCGCGGTAATGCACCGCTTTTATACCCGCACGTTTGTTCCCTTTCAGCTCTCGGCAACCTTTTTCGCAAAAACACTGTTTTCCGTCGATAAGACACAACGTCGATGAGAATCGAAATGCTTGAGCAACAGATCTGTCTGGTCGTTGTTATGGATTTGTCAGAATTTACACGTAATAATAATTCAGGAAAAGGTTCCGATAATGAAAATCAATTCAAAGATTCTTTCGATTCGATAAAAAAGATTGCAGAGGAAAAAATTTCTTAAAATAATTTTCTCTTTGAAAAAGTCGCGTCGCGTCAAGATGCAATTATAAAGGGCTACGATTACCCTTTATGAATGGCTACTGTTTACATCGCAATGCTATTTTTTACTTTGCACAGGATAAATGGTGTACGTCCGTGACGTGTATTGCGCACACACAAATATCATATTACTATATTTTCCTTAATGATACGTTCATCGTGCTTAGCTAAGCTTTTTTAGATACGCATGCGGCTTGAACTGCCGTGCGCGGAAACGCTCTCATATAGATTACGAAATCTCGAGCAGCGTCCGTTAACGTCCGTTGTTGGTTGTGCGCGTCATGCATCGTTGCTACGTTAAATCTTCATATTGTTGATTAATCAAACTAATTTAATCCGTCGCGGGAAAATAAGATTAAATTAGATTAGTTCGATTACTTCAATATTATTAAACCATAATCGATAGGTAGAATTGTTATTGTAGGAAGAATTACCATGTTTACCGTGTAAAACATCGTATAAGTAGAATAAACTACCTTGCCGAGTATGGTGTGTTTACAATAATACTTTTTTGATGCAGAAAATGCCACCGTTCACAAAAGACGCAAATGCCTCTAAACCGCGTAACGAAGAAACGCAACCGAACATTGACTCAACCGAAGCGGAGGTATCTCTCTTTGGTACAGATGGTTACGAAAAGAGTGTCAGTAAGTATTATTGTGATCTTTTACTCCGTTTTCTTTTTCAATAAGAATAATAATCAATAAATTTTAGCCTAAACTTTTTTTATATCACGAAATTAAACTTTAATTGTTAGTACGTATTATTGGTACTAGATTTTGAATGGCAGATACATGTAATCTGTAATAATGATTCTTTTTGATAAATGTTAGTTTAAGCTGGTTGTTGTTTCTAGCAACGGAAGAGATTGTAACTAAAAGCGCAGAGAAGACTATCGAAAAAGAAATTCAGAAATTGAAGAATAGTCTCGTAGAAGAAACAGGAATACCACCATGGGGTCTTGTTGCTATTTTAATAGGTAATAAAGATGCACTTTTCAAGAAGGTGACTTATAATCTCAATCAATTAATATTATTAATAACAATCAATCTTTATTATTATGTGTACGAAGGAAACCTCATTTTGTGAAATATATATCTAAAAAAAAAATATCAAATAATAATTAAAATAATTTATTTCTAATTTCATATGTTATAAAGAAGGAATGGATAAAGACAAGATATTTTATTTTGTAAATGCTTATTTGCATATGCTCATTCAAAATATTTATTTATTCTATATGTTATTTACATTTACATGTATATATATGTTGTACATATATGTATTTTTTCTGCTCGATAGAATATACGTCTTTCAAATAAATCTGTATAATTTACAATTATATACAATTACATACGTAAAATTTATATTGAAATTTGATTATAACGTATTTTTGTATTTTTCTTCTATATAGTTGTAGGCGTAATTGTTCTCGGAATCTGCTTTTGCTGTATACGAAGATGTTGTCGCAAACGACGCTCCAAAGATGGCAAGAAGGGGTTAAAGGGCGCAGTGGATCTAAAGTCTGTGCAACTTTTGGGGAGCACATACAAGGACAAGGTATGTATTCAGTGTGCCGTGACTTTATGTAGACATTAGAAACACACTCTACACTCGTGGAATCCACTTCGATATGCGAAGGTTCAGCCGGATATGGAAGAATTGACGGACAATGCTGAAGAACCGGACGAAGCTGAGAGTAAGCAAAGTGAAGTTAAGCTTGGAAAACTACAATATAAGGTACAAATTGTTTCTTCTTTTACTATAATTGCTAGAAAATCAAATAAGCAAATTATCTAAGATTCAAATGAACTGGTATTTGATTTCAGCTCGAATACGATTTTAATTCGAACAGTCTCGCCGTGACAGTAATACAAGCGGAAGAACTGCCAGCCTTGGACATGGGTGGCACGTCAGATCCGTATGTAAAAGTGTATTTATTACCGGATAAAAAGAAAAAATTCGAGACAAAAGTTCACAGGAAGACATTAAATCCAATCTTCAATGAAACTTTTACGTTTAAGGTTAGTTAAAAATTGTAATGTCTCTACCCAGTATTCGAAAAATCAAAATTTTGGATTCGACAATAACCACATAAATCTTATATTTCTGTCTTTAATTCTTTGAGAAAATGTGAAAATTGTCTTAATAATTTGTTTCAATTGTTGTGTTAATAAACACATTTTGTACAGGGTGTTCCTTATGCTGATGCAATGAATAAAACTTTGGTCTTTGCTATCTTCGACTTTGATAGATTTTCGAAACACGATCAGATCGGCGAAGTAAAGGTGCCGCTCTGCCAAATAGATCTAGCGCAAACGATTGAAGAATGGAGAGAATTACAAAGTGTTGAAGGTGAAGGTGGACAGGTAAGTTGATCGAAGAAATAAAACAATATACATATAATAATGCAATATATAAAAATAAGATACCTGCAATTATTTTTCTTTGCTAGAATGATAGAAATGTCTAAGTATAGCAATAATTAGTAGTTAAAATTTAGTATATTGCACATTAAAAATATATTTTTCATTAAATAGAAATTTTTGTTACTTGCAGGATAATAAACTGGGTGACATATGTTTCTCATTGAGATATGTACCAACGGCCGGAAAACTTACGGTAGTTATTTTGGAAGCTAAGAATCTGAAGAAGATGGACGTCGGTGGCCTCTCAGATCCTTACGTTAAGATCGCGTTGATGCAAAATGGAAAGAGATTGAAGAAGAAGAAAACGTCGATCAAGAAATGCACTCTTAATCCGTATTACAACGAATCATTCACTTTCGAGGTACCTTTCGAGCAGATACAGGTACGCAAAAAAATATATTTAATTAGAAACGTTTTAATCGTTAAATAATAATTGTTAAAAAATTGAGAAAATTGAGCGTAAAGATTTAATAATTGAGGAAAAGCCGCTTAGAATTATAAAGTACAATTTAAGAGGATCCTAAAGTTGTCTGTATATTACCGACTAAATCATAATTTTGGTATAACAATTACTTTTTTTCTCTTTTACAGATTTGAAAATTCTTTTCCAGCATTAAAATATACGCATTAATACGTGTCTATGAGGTAGAGTTTATGTCGCGAGCGATAAAAAATTTCGAAATTAAAATCTTAAGAAAAATTTTTTGTCGTTCTCGGCATAAACTCCACTTCACTGACATGTATTAATGCGTACTTTAATTCTGGAAAAGGATTTTAAAATCAGTAGGAGAGAAAAAAGTAGCTATTGTACAAAAATTATATGGTTATCGATAATACAGACTTTAGGGTCTTCTTAACAATTTATATGGAAAGTTTTATTTACTTATTATAATAAGAAAGTCGCTTTAAAATTATTTTACTTTTATAATAGTTGATAATTCAGGTACAGTAACAGTTAAAAACTGACGACTATTTAATTTTATAAACATGTAATCATTATTATTATTGTAAACATGCTTAAACTATAAAAGTGGATTGAGACCTTAGCAGAAAAGCAGAAAGCAGAAAAGCAGCAGCCAATCAAAATTTGCGCTAGTAAGCAGTACAGAAAACCAAAACCAGCGACTATCAGCGCGAGTTCTGATTTTTCTGCTTTCTGCTTTTCTGTCTAAGTCTGTACCCACCCTAAATTATGCCCTCTTATATTTACACTGATATGTATATTGTATGTATCCTAACTTTTTAATTAAAATATATATTAGAATAATAATAATAATAATACTAATATAATTGATGATATGTAATAATTTAATTATTATTTTGTAATATTTGATGTGATCTTTCAGAAAGTACAACTCGTCGTCACTGTAGTAGATTACGATCGCATTGGCACATCAGAACCGATTGGAAAGGTAGTCTTGGGATATAATGCGAGTGGAACGGAATTGAGACACTGGTCTGATATGTTGGCGTCTCCCAGGCGCCCGATCGCTCAGTGGCACACGCTGAAGGATCCTGAAGATGGAGATAAGAAGGATTAAGAACATTGATTTTCCAATTAAGATACATATATATATGGTCAGTATTTTAATGAAGTTTATTATATTATATATAAGAAACTTTTAGAATAATTTTATTTTTAATAAATTTCTTGAATAATCAAAAAGACGATTGCTTTTTAAAGATTTTAAGAAACAAATATATTTCGAAATTAAATTTAACAACAAGATAAACATTAAATTTATTAAAATTATTGAGATAGCTTGTATAATGAGCGCGAGCGGTTTCCTTCTTGCTTTGTCTTGTCTTGCCTATTCGACTTAAAAAAGTTTTATAATAAAGAATCTTTGAAAACATCTTCTCTTTACAGGATAATTGATCGAGAGAACAGGCAACAGACAAGAGTAAAAGAAATAGAGAGAGGTATAGAAAATCGAGGGAAAAAAAGAAAAAAATCTATAGGGAAAGATAAAACAAATCCATATTTAATAGATATTAATAATCTATGATAAATGATAAAATACCAACCATGAAGGATTTAACATTAAAATATGTTCCCACATGGAGAGTGTAGTGTCTTGTATATATACGTATATTTAATATACTTCTCTCTGTAGATGTAACGTTGAATGATTTTAAGTAACGCGTCTTTTTTGAGATATCGATTGAGCAAAGAAAATGTTGGAGATTTGCAAAAAATATCGTTGCTTCAAGGAAATGTCTACATCATTATCTCTTAGATAGGCTTCCATCTTGATTCGTTTGTTTGATCACAATTTTCCGTAATATACTTTCTAAATATATCGTTCGTATTACGAAGTATAAAACAATTGTATTATCCGTAAAAATAGCGGCATAATCTTCTTCCGAGGGAAGAGACATATAGTGACGACGATGCGAACGCTCACAGTTGTGTCTATATGCGGAGTTAATAATGGATGACAACGCATTTGGATTTGCAAAGGATCTCAAAATAAGGATTGTAATCTGCAAATTAAGAGGCTCAGTAAAAAGGAAAAAAAAGACAAAGCTACAAAATTATAAAATAGTAAATGTTATTTATATCAAATGCATAATTTTCATTCAAAAAATAAGCTAAAATTAAATTAAAATTAAATAAAATAGCTACTTCCGTACAGGCATCTCTTATAATAATTATATATGCTCGGTATATTTAATTTACATATTATTATCTTATATTTTTGCCCTTTGTATCGTTTTTCCTTTTGCTGAGACTTTTAATAAGATATTGAGATGAGTGCACCATCATTTATATTCTTCTTGCGATTCAGCGCTTTACTTTAAATTGCTTCGAAAATAATCGAGATTGGTCGTGCACTGAACTCTTCCGTGCACTCGAAAGGTCGAAGCGTAACTTGGTGAACGTGCATGAACGTTGCTTTTAGCGACGGTGAACGTTTTCGTATTGATCTTCGGGTGTAACGGCGATATACTACGATATATTTTCGTGCAACGCGCGAAGTAATGCTTGAATTTGTGATGTACCTTCGTACATACTACTATAGTTATTAGGCATCCGGATTATGCACCATTTGTACGGAAATCTCATGATGCGTTAAAATGAAACAAATAATATGACGCGAGGAGAATTAATTATATATCAGACACTGATTCGGAGCACTTAGATTCAATTACTCGCGTAAATGACTTCCTACTATTAAATAAAATGACACGAATTTGTAATTTGACGATATTTTCCACGTAGTGTAACGTACAATAATATATACATCAACAAAGAGTTTATGAGTTTATTACATAAAGTTATATATATAATTTATATTCCATTGTTATAGTCTCTTTATTATTATCACATTATATTAAATTGCGTTATATAAAAAAAAAAGTTGTACTGTCTTATTGTTTTATTTTGCGTCTGTTATGATTATATTTCGTTATTAAAATATTTTAAAAAATGTACGTGTGACTTTGATGGACATAGATGTTGAATGCAGACAGATATAAGATAATTTGTTGGGGAAGTTTTTATAGCAGACATATTGATTGTAATATTCTGCTAGTCATATTCGGCTTATGTAGACAAAAGCGATACGCTTTGATCAATGAACCATATAAACTCGAACAAAATCATGCAGTCCGATTTCCAAAGAAGAAATCGCATATCACGCCCGACGCGATATGCAATCGCGTGTTAGCTTTTTACGTGTAACTATGCAATTTTCTACTCACTATCACCCATTATACGCATACACATATATACTTAATATACATGGTATCGTGAATTATATCTGCTGTGAATTATACTGTTTCTAGTCATAAATCGTAAACGGGCCTATTTATTCTGACTTGCGTTAATTAAATGATCCATTAGTTAAAAGTGTCGCCGAATTAAAGTAGTAAACAAAATTCATGCTGATATATCATTGGATGCTTCCAAGGAGATATCTGTGTGGAGAGACGCGATTGATATGAAATACAGAAACGGAGAGAAAGAAATATACAGACATAGCAAGTAATATGTTTGATATAGGACAAAATATTAATTTTTTATATTTTAGTTTTTCGTACGCAATCCTTTATTGCATGACGAAAGCTGTTTAACTTTAAAAAATATTAAATAAATTAATAGCAAACATTTTATATGCAAATTTTTGCGATTAGTCAAAATAGTTGATTTTGAGAATAGAAAATCGTGCATGGTCCAAGATTTTTCTAACTCGAGCTACATATGATTTTGTAAATATATGTTAATCACAAATCTTTTCATAAATTATAAGTTTGTTGATTGATCATCGCTTCTTTTAATTATATGTTAATTGCTGGTGCAATTTAAGTTTTGATAAACTAAGAGAGAAGTTATATATATGCGTTATCGAGTTATAGTGATGATATAAAAAAAAGCATCCAGTAGCGTCCATTTCATAACATACTTAGGATGATCAGAAATCCTAGACATTAAGGACATATTCTTTTTTTCAATTTGTATAAAACTTTATATTATTTTCATTTATACATATATGTTACATTTATTCCCTTATAGTTTTAAAAATATATTTACAAATATATAAATTTTATTGTAAATTATTTATTAAGAAAAACAACATTATTGAGCAAATATTGATTTTATCGAAAAATGTATATGACAGCGCATAAGAGGATATGCTCATTCTAGGTATAAGGCTATGGACGCTCTTTACAATATATACACACACTCACACACACATACATACACACATATATACACATCGTGGCTCTTAATAATATATAATAATAATTAACGATAAATAATAATAATAATCACAATAATATTAAAATGATAACCGAGGACAGCGAGAATGGATTATTTGGCGAACATTTATTGATTTTAGCTTTGTATCGTAGCGTTTACTCGGTGTATATATAAGATTATAATTACGCGTTATACATCTATTATCGTTACAACATAAAGATTAAAGTAATTTATAGTAAAATGAAATTCTCTTTTGCGGAGAATGGATGGAGGAATACGCTGCTAAAGATATTCTCGGTCTTTTTTTTATGTCTCCCGATGATTCTAATGCTAATCTGTTGTATCAACCAGTATATCTTTCCTATTAATGAGAACTGTGTTACGTAAATTCGAGCATGTCAACAACGTTATCCACTTTCAAAAAATGACAGAAGTGTAACATTGAGATTTGAAGATATATTGAAGATATTTTAAGAAATTTTTTTTATTCAATCAGATATTTTGTTTGAAGATATTTTAAGATATTTTTTTCTATTCATACAATCAATGTTGAATTTTTAAATGTTACATACATTTTCAATTTTAATGAATTATTTTGAAAACTTTTCTCTCTTTTTAATTTTTAATGATGAAAATTTAATTAAGTTAACAAATACAGATTGTATATATTTTGCAATCTGTATTTATTAACTTAATTAAATTTTCTGTTGCATATATTTATGATAATTGTATAAATTATTTATTGCATATATATTTATGACAATTATACAATCCATGTATGTCTTGTTCTTATTGTTAGGCTGATGTCAATTTGGAGTGGAAGATCGAGAAAAAAAGAATTGAAATTTCACGTACGGAATGAGACACTCGCTGATATCGTCACTCGAACAAATAAAATTCCATGCAAATCGTGAAGTGGAAGATAATCGTCAGAAGTCTTCTCCGGAACAAGTCGGTCGGAGAACTGCAATCCAGCTAGAAATGAATGTCATTTAGATTGAATCGATGTCAAATCGAATTTGAAATTATCGAATATAATATCGAAGTTAATTCGACATTAATTCGATGAGTCATTTCTCACTAGAAATCATCAGAAACGACAACGCATAGTATTTATCACGCGCGCAAATTTAGGAAACCGTAAATCTTATCATCAAGCGGTTATGTTAGAGTGTTAAAGTAACAGTATGTAATGGCGTCTTTTATTCTCTTCTAACGTGCCGCAGGCCTTAGAAGAAATTTTCAATTCTCAGAGTTTTCATCTTACGATCACAAATCGCGACTCGTCGTCGATTTTCGTACGGCTCAACTACAAAGTTGCGATCCATGCGATTGTAAATCCCTCATTCGTACGATACGCCAATATCGTATTACCGGATTTGGTTCTATCGTTTATTCAGGACCAATTATTGTAAACGATAATCGTATCGGTATAGCAGGTGCGAAAGGCACGTTATTACGCAGCAGCATTGTATTTAGAATACTTTAATGAGAATTTATGGATTATATATTGTTGAAAAACTACGTGAGAATGACGTCGATCAAGAAATAATTGCGATATTGATTTATCTTATTCATTGTATCAAAAGTAACTTATTATTATAAAATAGAGACTATTAAAATAGAGACATGTGATAAAGAAATGAAAAGCATTGTTTAAATGATTTCTAAATTATATATTAAATTTTGTTTTAAATAAATTAAGCGTCTAATTTGTTTTAATTTATATTTTTCAAGGGAAAAAAACAGTGCTTATGCTTATTTATTTATTTTGAACGTGAAACGACATAAGAAGCTGTACACTTTTTATTGTATATCGAAATTTTCGAAGCGGGTTAACATTAGTTCGTTGCAATTTTACGTGTATCGGAAGCATCGAGTGTTTATTATTATTATCGGGCAAGTATGTAACAGTTTAATGCCCTTCCGTCACTTTCAAAGTAATTGCATCGCTTACGAAACGATTTCCGTCATTGACGGCGCCAACGGAACAGCGACTCAGTCGACGCCATTGCTCGCGAGTTAAAAATTTAGCTAAAAATAGATCTATTTTCTTTTCGACTGTACTTTTTTATATTTAAAGAAAAATAGATATGTCGCTAAGAGAAAGACGGGGAAAGAGAAAAAATGAGTATAAAAGGTGCAGTCGAAAGGAATGGATTTGATATAAAGAGAACCACGTACGTCCTATATGAACAATGTCACTCATTGTATTGACATCGTCATTGATAACGATTATTACCATTTACGAGTAACTTATTTAACTAGAGGTAAAAAGTGTAATGTGACGAAGTAATACGAGGTAAACAACGTGCACTGTGTAGTGTGATAGTTATAGATCGTACGTGCTGATTTCAGGATCATGTTGGGCGAAACACACGATTTATCGGTAAATCACGATCGATCCATTCCAGCAGGCTCATAGAAGAAAAGGAAAGAATGTGCACGACTATAATAGCAGAAAAAATATATTGGAACTAATATAATTATAATCGATAAAAATTATATAAACACTCCCAAGAGAAAGAAAAGTATATAGATATATCGATCATTGGACCCTGTGCAAATTAGAGATATCGATACTTTTGCCAGTTTACTACTGGTGGTATCTCGTCGGTGTTACTGGAAAAAGTATAGTGCTCGGTTGAGCTGACTTCAAGAAGATTATCACGAAATATAAGAGTGATTTCCATTTTGCGGAAATGACTGCGATCCTGCGAATGTTTCGAATGTATTACGAGCGAAAAGAAGCAGAGAAAAACGGATCTCCGTTTAAATAATCAATATATTAGCGTTAAATTCGTTCATGCACATATATGCCGATTATCGGGCAACAGCACGTAGCACGCACGATAACAAAAGGATGTAAATAAAAGCGGAACACGACGCGAAAAGAGTATTTGTAAAACTGTATAGTTGTTAGTCTGGATATAACGACCTCGAGATGCAATTGGCGAGATTATCGAAAGTGATGTGTGTTTCTTTTTACCTCTATAAATTTCATTTCACACGTGAAAATAGTCGAACGATGATTCGTTAGTGATCTGGTATGTCTTGTGACATAATCACGAGCTATATACCGATAAATTGTATACTTTCTCTTGCTGTTAGCTAAAAAAATATCGAAGACGACGCAGCAATGTATAATTTTATTGCGTTAAACCAAAATGTCAGTTGAATAAGCAACAAAGTTTTAAAAAAGAGACTAATCGAACGCGCTTGTCAAATCTTGATTTGTTATTAAGATTATAGTGTTTTGATCTTTTTATAGAATTCTTTTCTTATAAATATTTATCAATTATTTCTCAACATATCGGATACGGTAAATCATATTCTTTTAAAGTTATTATCGAATAATTGGTATTGCGTTATTTATTATACTGTAATTGATTATAGTTGTCATCTGTGAAAAATATTCTTGCATCGTGATTAAATTTCGAGGGAGATTAATACTGTCCACTTTTACAATTTATATTATCGCGTTTTTCACCGTATGATATCATACTTTGTTTGTAACTCATATGAAATCACTGAACATGAAATCTTCGAGACGATGCTCGACTGACGTCGCTCATCGAATATCGAGATTGAGGTCGATGATATTAAAAAAATCCGGATGCACATCTTTGTCTATGTACACATAAGTGTACTTGCGTGTGGAGATTGACGTCGCGAGCATCGTGATCGTGGAGAGATCATATCTTTAGAGAATATATATAATAACTCGCGAAGGTTCCACACCTTCAGGAAAAAGAAAAAAGAAAAACAAGGCGGAGAAATCTTTGACTTGAAACGAAAATGTATCAACTTGTAATCATTCCATTGCATATTATACATACTATTAAGGTTTAGTGCGGCAGTGTATTGTAAATCCATAGAAGTTATTACTATACCGTAATAATTATTATGTAATAAATATTGTTGTTAACATAAATGACCCTGATGTTGTTGCAAATGCACCTATATGAGGAAATTTATTAAAACAGGACGGTGAATAAAGGTCATGGATTAAATAAAAACACAAACATGATCTAAATGTTTGTATTGTAAAAATCTCTCATCTTTACAAGATAATCAATTTTTTTGTTTTTGAACAACAGGCTCAAATTAATTACATATATAGATTAGAAAAATTAATTAATATACATATACGTATTAATAATAATACATTATACACACAATAATCATAAAATGATTCAATTGCACTAACACACAGAGTAACTTTACACCGAAGGAATAAAATAAGATTTTGAAACTATAGAACAGTATCAAGTATATAAATAAATCATATATCTTGCGAAATATATATTACTATGAAATAACACGTTACTATGAAGTAACACTTATACATTTTAATGAGATATAGACTCTCAAAAAATTCATGCCATTTTCAAAATAAATTTGTTACGTAAAGATTTGCATACATTATATTTATGCAACTCAACCTCGTTTTACGCTTTTATCGACACAAATTGGATTAAATTAGAATATAATCGAGTGATTAAAAAAATAAGACGAATAAATCGACAGTACTTCGTTTTGTAAATATGTGGTTTTAAATAAATATGTATAAAACTTGCGGTAAAAGAGCGGGAGTGAAAGTGTTACGCACGCGAGACTTTAACTATACACCAGTTAATTGGTCGTCGATCAAATGTCAATGAACGATACGAGGGATATATAATTTCTACTCTTCACAATGATCGTCATACAACCTATAACAAAATGTTTTATCGAAAAAGAAGCAGAAGAATAAGAAAATGGACGAGATAACGATTAAAATGTACAAAGTCGTAAAAGGAAACGATTATATATATATATATATATAAAAAACAAAAGTCTTTTAGCGATAATATATAGTTTAAAACTATTTGATTCATATACACACGTTATTCTATAATTATGTTGATCAGTTGTTTCAATAGGCTTAATACTGGCGGGAGGACGATTGCTTCCGATTTGTCCGACGCTGGTTTTTTACGGGCAGTCCTCGGGCGTACGGTTTGTGTGCGTTTGTTGACAGATAAAAGATGCCGCGTGCTCTGTTAATTTGTAACATATTCGCATTAATATTGTCTTCAATGTTGGTAAATGTATATTTGATATTTTAATGCGTGTTTTTTTTTTTTTTAATTGAATTTCTATTCATCAAAGATGCGTATAACATGCAATTTCGTAACGGAACCTCTGATATATAGAATTTATTTACGTATGAGGCGAATCCTCCCCCATCAGGATGTATTCGTCTTTCTTGGGATTGCACCATCCGATTAGGTAAGAGAATAGATTTGCGCAAGGAGCTGCCCAAAATCCCTTTTTCGTCGTGATTGATTCTATGTAATACGGTGTCACTTTTGTATGATCGCACGAGAGCGTTTCTACGGAGGAAATTTTCAGTTTGTCACCAGAAGAAAGTATCTTTATCAACTTATACACGGAGAAAATTTTATATTTAAAATTACTATAATGTGGTAGTAGCTGCGGTCTTCATGTAAATTATAAGTTTAAATACTATAATTATTTTTTTAAAAACAATAATATAACGTAATTTTTACACTTTTTT